>NW_013669568.1:102731-103926 GCF_000517525.1 Limulus polyphemus | reverse complement strand
CGGTTTTATGCCCCCCCCTTCCCAGTGGCACAGCGGTATGTCTGGGGACTTACAACGCTAGAATCCGGGTTTCGATACCCGTGGTGGTCAGAGCACAGATAGCCCATTGTGTAGCTTTGTGCTTAATTACAAACAAACAAAAATTCGGTTTTATTCAACATTTTTCCAGAATAAATTAGACCGATTAAACTATTCAATAGATTAATCTAATTTCTAATGCTATAAGCCACGTGACTGAAAAGTATCACTTAATAAAGCATTCTAATTATCAACCACTGTAATGTAAGGGATGTAAAATAACATGAGATACAAATGGGGGAAAAACAGAACTTTTTTATGTTCACAGACGAAAAGAAATATAACTTATTGTTACGTGTACATAAAAAAATCCACAGCTTATATTGCATACATAAAATTACACACAGCAATGAGTGAGGAATATTTCCACGTTGAAAATGTTCTTTTAATTATTGGTAAAAACTACTGTAAATAGAGCTTTTGTTATTGGTAAAAACTACTGTAAATAGAGCTTTTGTTATTGGTAAAAACTACTGTAAATAGAGCTTTTGTTATTGGTAAAAATATTGTAATTAAAAATTTCATTATTGGTAAAAAGTATTGGGGTTGTTTCTGTCTTATCATTATGAAATAAAATTTGGTTGATACTAATTTAATTTTCCGTCAGCATCAACAGCAAGTAGCTGCAGCCGTTGACAGAGCTAAGCAAGTCACCATGACAGAATTGAACGCCATCATAGGAGTGAGTTTGCTATTTTATTTATTTTTTTTACAAAGCAGATAAAATCTAATTATAGTAAAAATCATAGATAATATTCAACGTTAAACTGGTACATAATTAAAAACTGTTTAACTAGTGTTTCATGTTATTCTTCTCATGTATCGACTGTGATTACTGCACAGTTCATGTTAGCCACCACATGTATCGAATGTGATCATGCACAGTTCATGTTAGCCACAACATGTATTGAATGTGATCACTGCACAGTTTATGTTAGCCCCCACATGTATCAAATGTGATCACTGCACAGTTCATGTTATCCACAACATGTGTCGAATGTGAACACTGCACAGTTCATGTTAGCCACCACATGTATCGAATGTGATCATGCACAGTTCATGTTAGCCACCACATGTATCGAATGTGATCACTACACAGTGCATGTTATCCACAACA
>NW_013669568.1:92807-102114 GCF_000517525.1 Limulus polyphemus | reverse complement strand
GGTACATAATTAAAAAACTGTTTAACTAGTGTTTCATGTTATTCTTCTCATGTATCGACTGTGATTACTGCACAGTTCATGTTAGTCACCACATGTATCGAATGTGATCATGCACAGTTTATGTTAGCCACCAAATGTATCGACTGTGATCATGCACAGTTCATGTTATCCACAACATGTATCGAATGTGATCACTGCACAGTTCATGTTAGCCACCAAATGTATCGAATGTGATCACTGCACAGTTCATGTTATCCACAACATGTATCGATTGTCATCACTGCACAGTTCATGTTAGCCACCACATGTATCGACTGTGATCACTGCACAGTTCATGTTGGCCACTACATGTATCGAATATGATCATGCACAGTTCATGTTATCCACCACATGTACCAAATGTGATCACTTCACAGTTCATGTTATCCACAACATGTATCGAATGTGATCACTGCACAGTTCATGTTAGCCACCACATGTATCGAATGTGATCACTCCACATTTCATGCTATCCACCACATGTATCGAATGTGATTACTGCACAGTTCATGTTAGCCACAACATTTATTGAATGTGATCACTGCACAGTTCATGTTAGCCACCACATGTATCGAATGTAATGACTTTTCATCTCTGCTTTCCCTGTGTAGCCCCCCCAGTGACTCAGCAATAAGTCTGAAGGCTTATAACTCTAAAAACAGGGTTTCGATACCTGTGATGGGTACAGCACAGATAATCCTACATACAAACAAACAAAAAACTTATCCTATGAATTAATATGGTTTAAAAACTTTATGAAAAATTATTGTCAAGCACCTGGATGAAATATATAAGTTATAAATCTGTTTTCAGAATAAAACTTAAAACACTTAAATAATTAACGTAAAGTTTGATAAGAATTAACGTTTGGAAGTTAATGTTACATTCCAAACACTCACTATATGATAAACTCAACCAATTAACATACTTCCACATTAGAAAAAAGTAATAAAATTCAGCTCATGTTTGAAAATATTATTTTTCTCAAGCATGTTTCCTCGCTTTCGTGGCTTTAAACGTATTGTAAGTAATTACATTATTATTTTCAAGAACGAATCTCAAAAATCTTAGAACATTCTGTCAATGAAAAAATCAGTAAAATAATAGTCTGAAATAATAGTCTAAATAATAGTCAAATAATAATCTGAAATAATAGTCAAATAATAGTCTGAAATAATAGTCTAAGAATAGGCAAATAATAGTCTGAAATAATAGTCTAAGAATATGCAAATAATAGTCATATAATAGTCTGAAATAATAGTCAAACAATAGTCTGAAAACTAACAATGTTGTGCAAGTATTTCAAAACAAAACGAAAAAAGAAAAAAAAACATTTTTTTGTTAACTAATTAGAATCGTACAACTTGAGGGCATGTTTGTTAAAGTTAACATTTGTTGGTGCCGTTCGACGTTTGTAGAGATTTTTTTTTTTACTTAGTTCTGTCTAAGGTTGTTAACTAACGTACATTGTTTCAGTGAACATATACTTAGGCTGGTATCTCCCTGGGCTAATTCTCTTTTTCTTTCCTCACAGTTTGTCTTCTAAACCCTCCCATATATATATATATATATATACATACATACATTTTAATTTGTTTCTGTTTGGTATAATAGAATTAACATACGGTGTTAAACTCCTAATAAGCCTTTTTAATGTAATTATAAATGTGAATAATAAGTTTCCGAAATTCCATTTTAAGAAAAAACGAATTAAATATCTTGAGATTTGATGAAAATGTTACTTTTCCTGTTCTTGAAGTCCTTCGTTTTAAATCGTTATCGGAAACATAAAAAATAAGATGACAAAAAAAAAGCAACTTTCAGTTATAGTTTTATACATTTATATTTTCTGTCTGAAAACACTATTTATGAACTTGGTTTGTCCCAGAATTTTATTAATCAAGCTTTCGTCATAGCACACGTGAAACAAACACAAAAAATACCTTTTTCAGAACAATAATATGATATAATCAAAAAGTGATTGATGCAGCAATGAATGTATACATGGAAAACAACATTTATGTTAAACTCAACATCTAAAGGAAAGAGATCATAATTCAGTACTATCAAATACTCAAGCCACAAACGGATAGTGTGGCACGTACAGGATAGAGAAATAACACGAGAGCGTACACAAAAATATAATATATATCTCTACTGTATGAGATGTATCTGCTTTTAATTCTAAATTTTAATTTCAATAAACACGCAAATAAAGGTTAAATCTAATAGATAATTTATGTATATACCACTAGGTGACATTCTCTCCTATTCTGCATGAGTGACACTGTTTTATATAAGGAAGGAAAAAAAATACAATTTCTTGGGAATGAGGAAATTAGTTAGAAATAATGACTTCAGAAACTTTGCGTGTTTATCCAAGAAATATAATATTCATTTGAATTTGATAACTTTCTTTGTAACAAGTTGTTCTAGAATTGATTGAAATATATTTTGAACACCATTGTAGGCAAATTTGATTTAAAAAAAAAACATGAACGAAATAGTAAAAGCACATACAAGATTTGCTACTTCGTTGACAGACATTCCTTTTGATCTAATACTATAGCAACCAATTTTAGGTAATCACAACTTAGTTTCGACATCTCCGTGTTGTTCATCAGAAGAAAACAAAAATGTATAATCCTGTTCCAGTGTTTTATAGAGTTATAGGGGATTTCTCATGAGTGTGTTTTCTCTTTTATTCTAGCAACAACATTCGGGTATCGCCCATCTAATGGTTCGTATGTGTTTTTCTTTTATCATTTTGCACGAACTTTTCTCGTTACGGCGTAAAAGCAAATGTTTCAACTTTCATATTTAATCTGAAATGGAACTTTGTTTTACGTAATTGATTATATGTATTTATGTTGTGAATTCGCATGCTCTTGGTTTAAATCGTATTTTTCAGCTTTGTTTTTATTTTACCGTGATAGTTTTTTAATAGTTTATCTGATAAATTAGGAAGGCTGCGACTCAAAACTTTTAATCTAATCATAAAAAAAAACTTAGAAAATAAAACAGGCTAGAAATAATTTCCTATGAAAAAAAGGGCATTAATTATTTGTAAATAGAAATAAAATTACTGAAACGTATTAGTCTTTAAACCTCGATCAGCTTTGTTCAAATTTACCCACAATTCTACTCTTTACTTTAGTATTAAGATTGAAAACGATTTTGTAGCACCCATTACTACGGAATCCATTAAATATTCTGAATTATATGGCTTGAAATGAAAAGCGCAAAATAAGGGGTTTTAAAATGAAATTTTGTCACACCCTGAGGTAAGAAATAAATAGATGTTGTGAGTAAATAAAGGCCTCTCGCAAGGGAAATATATTATAAGAACCATTAATGGCGGGAAAATATGGATAATCGTAGATAGATAATATAGAAAAAACTTATGGTTGTGAATGCATTAACTCATTTGCTAGTAATCATTTAGGCTCTTGTTTTAGTGCGTAACCATGGCGAATCGATTTAGCAATGAATTGTTTTTATTTTCTGTGATCAATACACGGTCTGTTATAAACACGGCTAAGATTCTATTTCGGTGGTTTTCAGGTTATTAAAGTGCACTTACTAAAACCAGCTTGTCGTACATACGTACGTGTAAAACCTATGCGTACACATACGTACATACAACTACGCACGAATGCAGTTAAAGTTATTGTTAGTACCACTTTTTATCTATCATCATTTGTCAGATAATCTCTTGATGGTTTTACAAAAGAATTATATACAGAAAATGCTCACGACAAATGCGTGCGTGTTTTCTCAGATACTTTATCTAAAAACTAGGTAAAGAGACTGGCGCTATTCACGAGGGTAGAAAACGAGAGAGCAGGTAAGGTGCATTTCGATAAAATGAATGAGCTCTCTCTCTCTCTCTCGAATGTTCAGTTTAATATTACAATAAGAAAAAAAATAACCTTTTAACAAATCATTCCAAACTATTGTGACATCGCGTGATCTTATTACACTGATCGAGAAAGTCCAGGATGTCGAGACAAGGTTGACGAAACAACTATGGGAACAAAATGTTAGGCCCGGCATGGCCAGGTGGTTAGGGCACTCGACTCGCAATCTGAGGATCTCGGGTTCGAATCACCGTCACACCAAACATACTCGCCCTTTCAGCCGTGGGGGCGTTATAATGTGACGGTTAATCCCACTATTCGTTGGTAAAAGAGTAGCCCAAGAGTTGGCGGTGGGTGGTGATGACTAGCTGCCTTCCCTCTAGTCTTACACTACTAAATTAGGGACGGCTAGCGCAGATAGCCCTCGTGTAGCTTTGCGCGAAATTCAAAGCAAACAAACACAAAATGTTAGTTTCAACACCCCCTCTGAAATCCATCCACACCATATCCCTCTCACCTTTATTCAACAACCTCGAGAATTAGCTTAGCATTTTAACTGGTTTACACCAAAAATAGTTCCTAGGTGAGTCAGCGGTATGTTACGGACTTACAAAGCTAAAATCCAAGGTTCGATTCTCCGCGCAGATAGAACATTGTGTAACTAAAGTATATCAACACCGAAAATGAGTAGGATGGTTTCTCCTGTATATACACTAATTCCTTACATATTTTTGTAGCTTTAATGCACGGATACACTTTAACACACTTTAGCATTGACCTAGGGCTAAATTATTTTACATTGTGCTAACCCAATGGTTAGCGTGCGAGGTTGGGTTTGGTGGTTCACGACCCGTTACCGCAAAAAAAAACAAATAAATTAAACTCGGCACTTTGGGCTGTGGTTGCGTTATAAGAGTCACTGTCAAACCCCATTATTCAGCCTGAGAATAGGAAACTCAAGAGTTGACGGTTTGTGGTGTTGATCAGCTGTCGTCCTTCAGATCTATTAATCTGAAACTAAGGAAGGTTAGCACATGTGGTAGGAAGGTTAGCACATGTGGTTCTCGTATAGTTTTGCGCGAAATCCAACAACCAAATGAACAAGCATAGAAGACAAATATACCCGTGAAAAAACAATACGCAAAAATTTCAGGACCAAAATTAATTAATATTGTTTTATAAAATACAATTCATCGTGCAATAGGGATGATAATTATAGTAGTTAGGAACGTTCGAGAACGTTATGATCATTCATTTGGGGAAAAAAAACAAGTCCTAAGCTATTGGATATACCAACTACTCCAGGTTAGCTGTCTTTGTATGGCCTAACATGCAGCTAAAAGGTATACGATTTCATTTTAGCACAATTTGAATGTGCAACCATATAGTAAAAGCATATATATCTATAAGTTCGTTATATTGAAGCTAAACGTAATTTAAAAAAGTTATCCACAATTTATTTCTTTACTTTAAATCTATCACTCATATGAGAAACATTTTTCTTGTGAAAGTTAGCGAGCATTATGATCATACTTGTCATAAAACATTAGTATTAGGCCTAGTATATTTTTAAAAATCATTATTATAAAAAAATACAAAATTAATTATGACAGCATACTTCAATTTTAAAAATATATTTAACTAATGAGTATAGGCTTTAATATTACCGATATAATAATACAAAACTAATTAGGATAGTATACATTCTTTAAAGTTAAAATCTATTTCATAAGTGTAGGCTAAAAAATACAACTGCAAAGGGCAGGCATACATGCTACTACAGGCTATTTATTGTATGACAAACTCTTTTATAAACAGCGTATCGTTTCTTTTAAATAGAAAATTGAAGATTGGGAACTTGAAGTTTGCATGTCGACCAATTATTGGAAATGATCTATCATTTCTAGAGACAATCAATTTTCTGTTTTGTTTTTTAATGTTTTGTATTACACTATCGATAATTTGTTTATTGAACTCTTGTTGTACCCACACGGTGAACATACTATTGGTTTTTCGAAAATTAATTTGATATTGAACAACAAGTGTCACGTGGGAAACTACGTCATATTTTTGAGGGAAACAAAAGAAAAAAACGTCAAATCAGAGTCTACATAATCTTGAAATTGTTAATAACTTCTTGATATTCGTACTTATCTCAAACTGAATATCGATTAAGGAATAATACAAAAAGACTAATCCTGTTCTCAGTAAATTGACTGATATCTATGAAAGTGAATCCTTCTGCAGGTCGTCCTACGAAGGTTCAGGACCTCTAATTTGAACGAAACAAATATAACAAAGGTGTCAACAGGCTATTGTCATGTCAGAAAGTTAAAACGAAATCCCAGTAGTTCATAAACTTTACTGCCTCTCAGTTTTTGTTTTGTTTTTTCCAATCTTAATATAATATCTTAATGATAACTATTGTTTTTCTATTTCACAGTGGTACATATAAAAAAAATCAATCACATTTTTGAGCGGATTTTGTTCAGATAGTAATCCACACACCGTCTTATAAAAAAAAAGTCGAACTTAGTTCAGGAAACTCTATTAATTTTCTAGTTTTAGGGATATACATATATATATATCTGTTTTAGATATATTTTACTCGGTCTGTTGTTGGTAGTGACCGAGAGAAGATCACGCAGGTTAAAATATTTTTTTTAGTTTTCCGAAATTTGACTGTTCTTCCAATATAGCAACAAATGCATGCCCAACAGTTACCACCACATGCCCATGGTCCTCCCATCGCTATGATGCCCCATGCGGCAATGGCCGGCTTACAGCCACCTACAGTGCCACCTAGCAGCGCAGCTAGTCTCCTAGCCTTTTCAGGACCTTTGACAGGAAGTACTCCCACATCTCACCACCCAGGAGGTTCTTCAAGTTCGTCTTCGGCTTTGAAAGAACACCGAGATGAAAAACGTGCAAATGGTAAGGTCACTTACAAGTCAGAAATATATTTTCTTCCCCTGTATTAAGCTGATAATAATATCACACGTATCTTAAGATTTGAAAAAAATAAAAAAAGATGTTACACATACAAAAAATGTTTTTACTTTAATTTCTTCGCCTATATCAATTTTTATTTTCTGCCTTTGGATAAAATTTCTGATAGGTGGTGTACGGCGAAAACATTAAAAAACAAATATAGCTAACAATTATAATGAATAATTCAGTTTTATAATTTTTGTGGCTTCTAGTAAAAACTACTAACGTTATTCTTCAGTCACATTTTACATTTGTATTTGTTGGGCCTAATGAGCATCCTGTGCTTCGCCATCTTAGGCATTTTCCGCTACATTGCTCAAGCCTATTTCTCAGTGTTATAAATATTGTCACAGGCTATAAAATGAACTACTGAAGAAGAACAATAACGAATGTTTTGTTGAAACGAATAAACAGAAGTGAAACGTTTCGGGCTCGTTTCTAAGTCCAAAAGGTCATGTTTTACATGTCCACAACAACTTGGAACGAAACAATAATCTATGTAGTTTACTCTGGTGTATTCAAATACAATCTTAAATCTAGTACTGTTTTAATATACATACTGTATTATTTCTCTTTATCGAATTTCACGAAAACTACTCGATGGCTATCTGCACTAGCTATCCCTAATTTTGAAGTAATAAACTAGAGAGTAGGCAATTAGATAACACCACCCCACGCATCCGTCAACTCTTAGACTACTCTTTTACCAGCGAATAGTGGGATTGGCCGTCACATTTTAACGTCTCCATGGCTGAAAGAGCGAGAAAGTTTGGTAACAGGATTCGAACCCGGGACACGCAGGTTGCGAGTCGAGTGCCCTAATCAACAGGTTATGCTAGCTAGCCCCTACTGTCTGACTATTGCACTTAATTTTACTATATTTAAACCACGCTCAACAGTTGTCTCATAGCTCAGGTGTGTGTGTGTTATTATAGCAAAGCCACTTTGGGCTATCTGCTGTGTCCCCCGAGGGGAATCGAACCCCTGATTTTAGCGCTGTAAATCCGTAGACTTACCACTGTCCCAATAGGGGACTCTCATAGCTCAGTGTTTGTCATGTTTACACTAATAGATGAATTATCGTGTGTTCAGATTCTTCATTATCATAATATATTTACATTGTCCTTAGATTGTTAATAGCAAAAAAAAATAATAATTTATGAATAAAGCTAAGTAAACATTTTTTTATCTATTTTGGCGCCTCAACAGCAAATCGATTAGACAAAATAATAACAGGTGTTCTTTGATAGATTGTTTAGGCAGAGTATTCAGGTTGGAACTTTGTTGAATGGACGGCAACTGACTGTTGTAGAAACACCTTCAGGCAGAAGACTTTCGAAACGTCGTCCTCTACACATATGTTTCTACAGCAGGCAATTGCCGTCCATTCAACAAAGTTTCATCAACAGTTGTGGTCATCGTAAAAGACTGGTAGTCTGTTTTCTGTGTTTAAAAATCCCTAAAGAAATTAAACAGATTTACTCAATAAATTCCGCCGTTAAACCTGAGTCAGTTACAACTATTGTTCAAAAACTCCCTGTTAAACTATTGTTTAATAAAATTTAATCAGGAATTTCGAGATAATTTCGGTAACAATACTTCTTTCGTAAGGATGCCTCAGTTATAGTATAAACATCCCTGTGAACTTATGTAATAGGCATTACTTCCAAATTTAATGATAATTATAGTAATAATACGTCAGTTGAAAATTTAAAAAACATTTAAAAGGTGTTTTAGGTAATTCTGTTGTTTTCTATTATGGGATATCAGGCCCTCAAAGAAATATAGAATGAAGTAATCCAAGGAATCACATTTCACAGGTAGTAGCTGGATTTATTCAAGACTTTCAGACGATTGTTACAGTTTAATCTTAACGTTGTTGTTTGTTGTACGGATAGACTAGTGAGTTAAAGTCCGGAAGTCCCTGCTCCGTTCAGGTTATTGTTACTCTTTTATCTTAGCATTGTTGTTTGTTGTAAGGAAGGAGTAGTGAGTCAAAGTCCGGAACTTTCTGCTCCTTTCAGACGATTGTTACAGTTTTATCTTGACGTTGTTGTTTGTTGTACGGATAGACTAGTGAGTTAAAGTCCGGAAGTCCCTGCTCCGTTCAGGTTATTGTTACTCTTTTATCTTAGCATTGTTGTTTGTTGTAAGGAAGGAGTAGTGAGTTAAAGTCCGAAAGTTCCTGCTCCGTTCAGACGATTGTTACAGTTTTATCTTGACGTTGTTGTTTGTTGTACGGATAGACTAGTGAGTTAAAGTCCGGAAGTTCCTGCTCCATTCAGACGATTGTTACTCTTTTATCTCAACATTGTTGTTTGTTGTAAGGAAGGAGTAGTGAGTTAAAGTCCGAAAGTTCCTGCTCCATTCAGACGATTGTTACAGTTTTATCTTGACGTTGTTGTTTGTTATAAGGA
>NW_013669568.1:86193-92518 GCF_000517525.1 Limulus polyphemus | reverse complement strand
AGGCTAGTGAGTTAAAGTCCGGAAGTTCCTGCTCCGTTCAGGTTATTGTTACTCTTTTATCTTAGCATTGTTGTTTGTTGTAAGGAAGGAGTAGTGAGTTAAAGTCCGAAAGTTCCTGCTCCATTCAGACGATTGTTACAGTTTTATCTTGACGTTGTTGTTTGTTGTAAGGAAGGAGTATTGAGTCAAAGTCCGGAAGTTCCTGCTCCGTTCAGGTTATTGTTACTCTTTTATCTTAGCATTGTTGTTTGTTGTAAGGAAGGAGTAGTGAGTCAAAGTCCGGAACTTTCTGCTCCTTTCAGACGATTGTTACAGTTTTATCTTAACGTTGTTGTTTGTTGTCAGGAAGGAGTAGTGAGTTAAAGTCCGGAAGTACCTGATCTGTTCAGACGATTGTTACAGTTTTATTTTAACATTGTTGTTTGTTGCAAGGAAGAAATAATGAGTTAAAGTCCGGAAGTTCCTGTTCCGTTAAGACGATTGTTACTGTTTTATCTGAACATTGTTGTCAGAAGAGAGTAGTGTCGTTGATTACTAAGTAAATTTGAAGAAAACCGATATAGTTGAGCTCCGCTTCATCCAGCTCAAGTGACCATTAATGGAATGCGTAATTATGCCTGTTCTACTAACCCGCCTAGTTGAGCTCATCAAGAGCTTCCTTGTTGAATAAATTTCATGGAAAATTAAACAGAGAGGATTAGAGTCTAATTACTCATTGTCAAAGGCCCGAAGAAGCTCCTTCGTCCCTAGAACAACAAAGTTCAGTTCTATAATTATATTCAAATGTAATATGATGTATAGCATAATCAAACGAGTTGTGTTTTGCCTTGTACAACTAGTTAGACTTTGTCAGGAAATTGTTTATTATATGTGTATGCGTTTTCTAGAAAAGTACTTTCTCTTCTGTATATATATGTGTGTGTGTGTGTATGAGAGAGACTAAATGACAAGTAGTTTCTCTTAAATGTAACAGACAACATTCTTTGACGATTTTTTTATTGGAATTCAACAGCAAAAGCAATTATTATGAGTGCCACTCACATAAGCCAAACATATAAAAGCCAGGCCTAACTAAGCTAAAGAGTGGGGACTCTAAAATACATTTGGCATGTTCTGTGTAATCAGAATAGGGAGAGAGATGGGGATACATTTTTTTTCTGACTGACGGCATGTTTCTGTGTAATCAGAATACATAGAGAGATGGGGATACATTTTTTTTCTGACTGACGGCATGTTTCTGTGTAATCAGAATACATAGAGAGATGGGGATACATGTTTTTTCTGACTGAGCGCTCATTTCCAAAGCTCTCGTGTGAAGTAAGACTACTACAAAATGATGGACACCCAACGCCTTATTTCTGTATAATCAACTTCTAATTGGAGATGAGATTATGTTTCCCTAAAAGAATTAAAAAAGTGATTTCGACAACAGCTATTACTCAGCTATAATTCTAGTTTCTTAAGATCGATACGAAAACTATTCCGCTTACAAAAAACGAAAAATAATACTATTTAAGCATTCATACAGGAAAGTTCATGGTAATTCTATGCTTTTGAAAGTTGACAAAAAATATACTAATAAAGTTCTTAAAACTGTTACAGAAAAAAAATCCACGATTCAAACCATTTCCAATATCTAAGCAACGTTTTCCTAGATAACTCGAGCTGCCCTCATTATTTGAAACGAAAAAAGTAATAATTATTTAAGGTCACGTATGTGTGCAAAGAGAGAGAGAGAGAGAAAAAAAAACGTAATTGGATATTGATGGCCAAAGAAACAGTCTTACTTCAGTTAAACACTAACTATAAGTTAATCATTGTACGGTAATGAGAAGGGAACTACATACAGAGTAAAAACAAAGGAGAAGAAAAAAAAAAGCACAGCTTTATGGACAATTAACTCTTGCACGAGATTCTATAGAATAGGTGGGGGTGGTGAAAGTAGGGCCGAAGAAAGGGACACACCCTAAAATAACATAATGCAAGCGCCCTTTGTGTAAGTGAATGTTATAGAATTTACATAATTAGCCATTAATGCCACACCCATTTTCATTACCTATTGTGTCCATAATAGTTCATTGCTGTAGTTTCTTGTATTAAAATGGCAGTATTAAGCTAAAATGGTATGCATTCAGTTTTTACATCTGGTACCTGAACAACGAAAGGAAACCGTATAGTCTCTCCTTTTTTTTTTTAAATACAAAATATATATCTATATACAGTTAAGGAATCGGGTCTGAAAGATGTATAAATAACCTATAAAATTTGACACTATGTGTATAAGAACTACCTCCATAGATAGAAATGTAAATTTAGTCATGCATTCAATGAATATCATATTGTCAAGATACTAACATGTTTTGCATATGCTAAGTAAGCAATGTAGTTATATTAAGAGCGTGATTTAGCTATAAAAACAAAGTTGTTAAAATAAACAACTGTCATTGTTTGTTGTTTGGCAAATCAGCGTTTCCTAACTTAAATATAAGCGGAGTAATTTCAAAATTCATAAATGTACTGTTCTAAACGTTTGGGTACTGGCTATAAAAACTTCATAATTGCAAACTCCAGGTTTCGATACTTGCGGTGGGCATAGCACAGATAGCCTATTGTGTAGCTTTGTGCTTAACCTCAAACAAATAAACCAAGATACGTTATATTTTATACCATACTTTTCTTCCCTAACAGGTCAGTGCTAAATTTGAGGGCTTACAACGCTAAAATCTAGGATTCAATTCCTCGCAGAGTAGTTTTGCGTGCTTAAAAACAAACCAGAAAACAAATCATTGTTCTTTGAAAGAAACTAGATACAACTTAAGGCTGACAAAAGTATAAAAATCCATCTACGAAGTTCTGTGTTATCCAGATGTTGATTAAGCAAATTTGATCCTTTTTTTTTTTTTTTTTAGAGTTGAAAAGTTTAACGAAAACATACTACCAAATTAAGATAATTATTAGACCAGCGAGCTTTGTACTTCTTCTTACTACTCCAGCTGTAATTAACTTTAGACAAGTATCTTTGTAAGTAAAACAGTTAATTGCAAATTAGATCGTGTAAATGGGATGATTAATTGCAGATTATTGACACAATCTTATCTGCTCTGTTGCTAGTTGGACAAACTCTTACTTATCTTTAATGGACAAATAAATATTGAATCTTACGGAATTATCTGGTATTTAATTTGAAATATTAGGAAACACTAGTATGTCTCTTTCTTTTTTTGTTTACATTAGCCGTGATATGAAGATAATCTTTTTAAATATATTTGTGTAAGGGTTAATGCCTCGTGCTTTTGCTCCTTTTTTTTCTATGTTCATCTATTCTTCTGGTTTTGATTCTACGCTGGAATACTTACGGTGCTGTTTTCAACTCCATTAATTGTCGATAAAAACAGTGAACGACGAGAGGCAGGTAAGAACACTGTTCAATAATTTTCTTCCTCTTTAGTAAAGACTGCAACATCTGGTGTAGTTTTAGACCCATCACGTTGTCCGACAATGTAGTGAGCATAGAAATATTTCTAGAATAGCCATAGTTCGAGTAATCAGCCTCAAATGTTGTTACTTTCTGACTGAAAACAACAACTGATAAACATAACTTGTTAAAGTGCTTTATTCGAATCTCCCGAAGTTAAGTAAAGTGCTGTAAGATAAACATTTGAACGTCAGAATTTTTTGTTGATATTGTATATTTTTTGTTCGTTTGTTTCTCATTTTAAAAATAGGTTTTTGAGAATTGTTGTTAAGCCCCATGAGGCTTTATACGTAGAACGAGCAAAATAAACGCAATCAGAAATGGAAAATAGAGAAATAGTAACTGATCAATAAGAATTTAAAGATTGCTAGATAGACAGATGAAAAAATAGCTAGATAAACAGACAGAGAAGTAAATTGATCAATTGTGTGAGGTAAAATCGAGCAGACAGAGAAAGAGAAGCGTACAGATTGATAGATAAAAAAAAAACCTCAGTGTATCGTTAAACCTCGAGAGTTATTTTATTTGCTTGTAATATATCGCCCACTGCATTAAGCCTTCTCCTTCATGGCTCTTGTTTATTTGACAGAAGATCAATATGAAATCCCACACAGTTGCTAGGTTACAATTTGACCATGTATCGGAAACGTTCACTGATAAGTGAAGTCTAGTGTACATGTGTTCCTCATTTATCAAGACCCATGCAGGTGCAGTTTCCGAATTAATATTCGGTGTCTTTGAAAAGTAAAAATATACAAAGAACTAATATTACAACTCAACATTAGTCATTTCTTTGAATCAATTACATTTAAAATGTTTCTTTCTTTTGTTTTTTATTTGAAATGAATATTGAGAAATGCACGTTTTTTTAATGTATGATACCAAAATTACGCATAGGCGTTTTACATTCTGCTTTTTTAACAAGAATTGATAAACAATTACGCTTGAAATAATTGTTTACTATCTTTGACGCACCAATAGTAAAATAATGTTTTAATGAAACCAAAATTTGTTTAAACAACTACGCTTGAAATAATTGTTTACTATCTTTGACGCACCAATAGTAACATAATGTTTTATTGAAACCAAAATTTGTTTTTAAAAATACGCTTGAAATAATTGTTTACTATCTTTGACGCACCAATAGTAAAATAATGTTTTATTGAAACCAAAATTTGTTTTTAAAAATACGCTTGAAATAATTGTTTACTATCTTTGACGCACCAATAGTAAAATAATGTTTTATTGAAACCAAAATTTGTTTAAACAATTATGCTTGAAATAATTGTTTACTATCTTTGACGCACCAATAGTAAAATAATGTTTTAATGAACTCAAGAATTGACAAACGTTTGTACTTAAGTAAGTCACTAAATCGCTGTACAGTAACTTCCATGTTAATCTACAACTGAATTGGTTTTCAATTACATTATTTTAAACTAAAACAACAATTATGCTCCAAATTTTTAAGTAATGAAAATCTGATTTCTTTATCTACGTTTAACCTGTTTTTATTTGTGATATTAATAATATGTTTTAGGTTCTTGAGTTTTAAAACTCGAAGTGTAAATTCTGTACAAAAAAATTTAACGTGATATTTTTATTACATAAGGGGGTATCTGATCGATCTATTTCATGAAATTAATGATTTCTTTCTAAAGAAACATTTCTCTAAACTCCAGAAGAAATTATAATAAGACAAATACATTGCTTATCCTCACCAATCATGAAATAGGAATAATGTCACTACTTCATGTATCTTCACCAATCACGAAGCGTCACTAAGTCATGTGAACTGTCCGACCCTATTGCTATTACTATAGGATTGGTTAAAAATACAGTTATCTCACCAATCATATATATATATATGACCAATAATATATATGTAACAGTTTAGCAGTCTAGTGAATGTTTTGATATATACGTAACAGTTTAGCGGTCTGTGTGAACGTTTTAATATATATGTAACAGTTTAGCAGTCTACGTGAACGTTTTAATATATATGTAACAGTTTAGCAGTCTACGTGAACGTTTTAATATATATGTAACAGTTTAGCAGTTTACGTGAATGTTTTAATATATACGTAACAGTTTAGCAGTCTACGTGAATATTTTAATATATATGTAACAGTTTAGCAGTCTACGTGAACGTTTTAATATATATGTAACAGTTTAGCAGTCTACGTGAACGTTTTAATATATATGTAACAGTTTAGCAGTCTACGTGAATGTGTTATATATATGTAACAGTTTAGCACTCTACGTGAATGTTTTAATATATATGTAACAGTTTAGCAGTCTACGTGTATGTTTTAATATATACGTAACAATTTAGCAGTCTATGTGAACGTTTTAATATATATGTAACAGTTTAGCAGTCTATGTGAACGTTTTAATATATATATACGTAACCGTTTAGCAGTCTACGTGAATATTTTAATATATATGTTACTTATACACTTTCGGTCGCTGTACTTATCCTCTTACAACGTCACAGATAAGGCCGTTCTTTACCGAATCTTTCCGAAGATCGTATATTTGTCTCGTTTCCTGATAATACCTTACTCATTCTTGAGAAGATTTCGTGAACTGACACACAAGTTTTGTATGCATAAATAGTTGTGTCGTGTAATTACGTGAGTGAACGATGAAAGACGTATGAAAGTTGTGAGCGTAAATGGTTATTAATGATTTGACTGAATAACATAAGAATGTGTATTGCTGAAGTTATATACTGATACCAATTAAAGAGTGTAAATATGAAAGTATGTTGGAAGATTAAATTATATGATGAACTGGATAAACATAAGGAAGTATACAGTTAGATTGAAATACGGCTGTATGTTTCTA
>NW_013669568.1:82758-85732 GCF_000517525.1 Limulus polyphemus | reverse complement strand
AAAAAGATTTGCAGTTGAAGAAACTATTCACTTGATATATTATAGAGGTTGAAAAAGATTTGCAGTTGAAGAAACTATTCACTTGATATATTATAGAGGTTGAAAAAGATTTGCAGTTGAAGAAACTATTCACTTGATATATTATAGAGGTTGAAAAAGATTTTAATATATCAAGTGAATAGTTTCTTCAACTGCAAGTGAATAGTTTCTTCAACTGCAAATCATTTTCAACTTCTACAATATATCAAGTGAATAGTTTCTTCAACTGCAAATCATGTTTCAACTTCTATAATATATCAAATAGTTTCTTCAACTGCAAATCTTCCTGTATATCTGTTGACATCTATATGATGAACAGAACGTAAAGAAATGCATAGTTGGATTGAAATAAGGCTATATGTTCCTGTATGTCTATTGATATGCATGTGATGAACTAGATAAACACACGGAAGTATACAGTTAGATTAAATTACGACTTTATATTCCCGTATATTTATCAATATGCATGACATAGATGTTTGCTTATGAATAAATGCATGTAACTAAATATGTTGACATTGGCTGTTTGGTTTTTGGATGGAAACATGGATTATTATGGATGTATTTAAATTCTAATGAGAGTAAATAATTCAGTAAGTAAGCTTGTTTAAGGCTAGTGGAAGATGCAAATATTAAGACTGAAACAAAACAAGTTATAATCCACCAGATTCCAATTTTATTTTTAGTGAAATTGTGTAACTCTTATCTAAACAAAAATTTCACCAATCGTTCCCCATCTTCAGAACAGAAAATAACCCTCTAATTCCTTTTATTCAGACCAGTAGCTATAATTTTATCCGCTAGGATCAAAGCAATAGAACAAACCACACAGTAAATAGAGTATGTGATTTATTCTTCTTGTGCCTTTCCCATATGAAAGGTTCACACACAGTGACCACTGTTATTCATATCCACATTTCCTTCACTCCTTTTCTAATCAAAGTAATGCTCCGAACCTCTGTATAACTCAAACTGCTAAAGAGAAGACTTGATGATCGCAAGGTTTTTTTTTATCGTTTATGGTGAATTACGCTTTCACTGCCTAAGTTATCGGTCTTGCGGTGTGTGTGCTGTACCACGTTCATTCTGGATATCGCCAAAAAATTGGAAAACGAAGATGAAAGAAAAAAAAAAAGAAATTCCCCATTTTCTGTTTTCTCGTTCATCATTTCTGTGCCCAAATCCGCTCCATTAGAACCGTCAATGTTTCAACAGACATCAGGAAGGAAATTATTTTGTCGTTTTCCATCAGATCAACCCCATGATAAATGGCAAGTGTAGTTTGCCTATCGTTACAATTGATCCCACCAACCATTGATCTTTACTTCCTCTAATGCCTCCACCCCCCACAACCCCCTCGACTGTTATTTGTCCGAGCTTGAGGTAGTTGCGTGCTATCTCTCTCTCTACTGAGCAGAAAAATTCACGTCATTCTTTTTGTACAAATATTACATTCTCCTCCATTGAACCGACTGCGAGTCTCTAAAATCATTTTTTTTTTTCATTTTTAATACAGCCTCGCTACTTTTCCGATGGATTATACGTGATAGTTAGTTTCTAAACCAGTGACTTTTTTCCTTCCTTACACAAGGTTTCTATTGATATTTTTCTTGGACTAGATGCTAGAATGCTTACAGTATCATTCCATCGATTTCTTCATTCTTTTTTTGTTGTTGTTGTTTAGAATTAGTTTTGTGTCAAAAAGTAATCTTATTTCTTAATTTGCAGCGTTTTATTGTTTGTTTTTTTTTTGGCATGTAGTCCTAAATGTGAGTAGCGAATTCATAGAAAGTTTATTTTTAGATAACTTAAAGGGTGCGACGTAGACTTTAAAACATTTTGACATTCAGTCCTGAACTGGTATACGATGGACTATCAAACGAGGCATTTATTACATGCAACTCCTGCACTTCCTGTACATGCTGAGGGTCGATTTAGCTAAACTGAACAAAGCTGTAAATCTAGTGTATGTACTTAGAAAAACTGTGTATAAATATAAATACACCTATAAGCAGCTGTACTGAACTACTGAAAATTAACATTTGTTGTATATACTTAACTAATGCTGTGCTACGACTCTACACACTTATTGTACGTATTCAGTAAGGGCGCTTCTAGATATCGGTATAAACATACATATTAATCTAAGCGATACTTTTAACGGCTTTAGTAGAGTAAAGGAAGCTGTTTTTTTTTACTATAAATCATTTTCAACCTCTATAATATATCAAGTGAATAGTTTCTTCAACTGCAAATCATTTTCAACTTCTATAATATATCAAGTGTATAGTTTCTTCAACTGCAAATCATGTTCAACCTCTATAATATATCAAGTGAATAGTTTCTTCAACTGCAAATCATTTTCAACTTGTACAATATATCAAGTGTATAGTTTCTTCAACTGCAAATCATTTTCAACCTCTATAATATATCAAGTGTCATATAGCTATATTTTAATCTAGCTGTATACTTCCTTATCTTTATCCAGTTCATCATATAGATGTCAATAGATATACAGGAATATACAGCTGTATATCAATCCAAATAAGTACCTCTTTATGTTCATCCAGCTCGTCATGTAGATATCAATAGATAACAGAAACAAACAGCCGTATATCAATCCAAATAAGTACCTCTTTATGTTCATCCAGCTCATCATGTAGATATCAATAGATAACAGAAACATAACAGCCGTATATCAATCCAAATAAGTACCTCTTTATGTTCATCCAGATCGTCATGTAGATATCAATAGATAATAGAAGCATACAGCCGTATTTCAATCTAACTGTATACTTCCTTATGTTTATCCAGTTCATCATATAATTTAATCTTCCAACATACTTTCATATTTACACTCTTTAATTGGTATCAGTATATAACTTCAGCAATACACATTCTTATGTTATTCAGTCAAATCATTAATAACCATTTA
>NW_013669568.1:73805-81907 GCF_000517525.1 Limulus polyphemus | reverse complement strand
AACCTCTATAATATATCAAGTGAATAGTTTCTTCAACTGCAAATCTTTTTCAACCTCTATAATATATCAAGTGAATAGTTTCTTCAACTGCAAATCTTTTTCAACCTCTATAATATATCAAGTGAATAGTTTCTTCAACTGCAAATCTTTTTCAACCTCTATAATATATCAACGTAGTTAACAGCATTGTATTGTAGAAGTTGAGAAACAAAAAAGAAGAACTTTCGTTAGAAGTTGAACATGATTTGCAGTTGAGGAAACTATTCACTTCAACTTCTACAATACAATGCTGTTAACTACGTTCAACTTCTACAATACAATGCTGTTAACTACGTTAAACTTATACAATACAATGCTGTTAACTACGTTAAACTTCTACAATACAATGCTGTTAACTACGTTAAACTTATACAATACAATGCTGTTAACTACGTTAAACTTCTGCAGTAAACTAAGGAAAGTTGCCCTTTGTTGAAAATACTCTCAACGTTTTGCAGTCGACTTCAGGAAAGTTGTTACTTTACTATAAACACTTCGAAACACTTACTCTAGACCAATGGATGATGTGTATATATTATGCAACAACTGTGTTAGTGTAGTACCATAATGGAAGTTGTATATATACAGTTTGACACTTTACAATGACTAGGCCTATAGATAACGTAAAACAGGCTATAGCGTTTTGTTCTACAAGACTGTAACACCTGGGAAGCACGTCATGTGTCTAAATTATGTCCAACAAATAGAGCAGAATGGGCTTAGAATGAAAGAAAACTGAGTAACGATATCAGGAAATAGAAGCCAGCCTAGGAGTAATAGAAACCAGTTAATAACGACCCAAGAAATCATTAGAAATTTTAAAAAATGAAAAAGCTTGCGGCACATATGATATTCTTGTATAACGTTTAAAGGAAATGACATTTAAGGTATCAAATATGAGATTGCAGTATGAAACCTGATTTGAAAAGGAGGGACAATATCAACACGATTAAAAATGTCTGTGCCAAGCTCCAAGAAACCCAAATTTATAGAGTGTGGCCAATACAGGACTATCAGCTGGATTAGTCACATCTCAGGGTTTTTACTAAACATAATCCTCCATAGAATTAAAGATAAGACTGAAAATGATCTGTCAGAAGAGGGGGGAACACGTGAGAGAGCATATTCGGCGAGGGGATGTAAGTGACAAATTCAAAGAAGTGCAAAAAGAACTTTTGGAAAAAAAGAAGTTTTGGAAAAGGTTTTGACGGTTAACTGTTACAAATTAATGGAAATCCCGTAGAAGATTTGGCTAGATGAAACAGATATCAAAATCCTGAAGAATATGAACTGGAATCATGAATCATCAGTTCGATTTGACCAGGACCTAAGTATTTGGTTAAAGTTAATCGATGTGTGTTTTCACGAACATTATATAACTTGAATGGCTAAGGTCATGATGATGCAGAAGTGATCGCGGTTAATAGAAATAGAATTTGTGATAATAGGTTACAGTCGAGAGACGAAGAACGTCCAACAGAAAGGAAAACTAACAAGGAAGCCTTGAAATGTGAAAATACCAAAAAGTCAACTGATGGACATATGTGGGAAATGGAAGATTCATTATATAATTAAATCTGAGGGAAGGTTAGCAGAGATTCCAGTGGATGATATCGAAGGAAGAAGAGTGACTCATTTGGTTAGATGACATTAACAAATGTATTGGAGGTGAGAAGTTGAATTAGAACATCTGGTCCAGATAGCAAGGAATAGAGAACAATGGAAAAATACATAGTATTGGACCATCAGGGTTTGGATGGACAACATAATTGGTTGACAACAGGACCCAAGGACAAACAGTAACACAATAAATCTAATTTTTTATACAAGAGATATTATTGTTTAAAAATACTAAGATCCCATAAGTGAAAGCAAAGGATAATATCATATCCTATGCCGATGAGGCCTTTCGTTCAATACCAGAGTTCATCAAGCCGGCTGCGATTTGTCAGACATAACAGCGTTCGAGGCGGTAAATATACAATAAGTTTTCTTGAATGCCGACTGTTATGGTTTAATACAGAGTAAGCAAGTTAATTGTAGTTATTATCAGTTTTATTTAATTCACTTACAAATGAAATATCTAGGATAAGAATTAATAACGCAAAATTTCTTGTTACTTATTTTAATTCTAACACCGATTATTTATTACATATATATATATATATATATGAAGTTCATATGTTGAAGAACAAGTACACTCAGATGGGACTGACAAGTGATTCGAACGATCTGTCAACATTATTGACTTAAGATCGAGATGTCCTTTTTTCGCTTACATTTTTTTAGGGCTGCTTTCAAATTGAAAGAAATTACTGTTGCCCTAATCGATAAATTCTGTATTACTGTTGCCTTAATCGATAAATTCGGTATTTTTTAAAGAGAAGAGAGAACTATTTTATCAATCTTGAAGTATTTAAGTTGCACCTTAAAAAACAGACGACTTTCTCTACAAAGCCTTATCTGCTTTGTTGTCGTGGTGTATGGCCGTTTTTAACTCCAGCGTGTTCAGGAAAGCAAGACTGGTATAACTACTGCAATTTCTCTTCTGAAGATGTTTTTTTTATTGTTGAATGCTGGTGGTCGTGGCCGAAATATGTTGACACAAAGCTTTACACTGAAATCAAATGCTTGAGCTACGAGTGAGTGAGTGAGAGTTTTGAGTCGTGATCTCGGCTTCGTGTTGTGACTAGCTCAAGGGACAATTGAAAGAACGATCAATTTCAGCAACTAAGGTTGTTTCATATAGAGTCAGCACAGCCACTATCTCTGGATCGTTTATTTTTCTGATAGTTTCAAGCTTTCTTGCACCAACATGAACAACATTTATAATATTACTTAAAAGTAGGTGTTTCAACTCTAACATTACATATAATATTACTTAAAAGTAGGTTTTTCAACTCTAACATTACAGATAATATTACTTAAGAATAGGTGTTTCAACTTTAACATTACATATAATATTACTTAAAAATAGGTGTTTCAACTCTAACATTACATATAATATTACTTAAGAATAGGTGTTTCAACTCTAACATTACATATAATATTAGTTAAAATAGGTGTTTCAACTCTAACATTACACATAATATTACTTAAAAGTGGGTGTTTCAACTCTAACATTACACATAATATTACTTAAGAATAGGTGTTTCAACTCTAACATTATACGTAATATTACTTAAAAATAGGTGTTTCAACTCTAACATTACATATAATATTACTTAAAAATAGGTGTTTCAACTCTAACATATCAAAAATCTACAATTTGTTCTCAGTCTTCACAAATATTGGATAACTTTTACTGCACCTTATATGTAATTAATATGTCAAATATTGACTTCGTCTTACATCAACAGCAGCCCCCTAGTGGGACAGGGATAAGCCTGAAGGCTTATAACGCTAAAACCGGGTTTCGGTACTTGTAGTAGGCACAGCACAGACAGTCCATCGTGTAGCTTTGTGATTAACAACAAACAAACAAAATATCAAAAGCATAAGTCAGTTACATAAGTATAGTCCACCATGTATTAATAGCACATATCATCAGTTAAGAATACCTCTCATATAGATACACAACAACACGCGATTCTTGTTTGTGCGATATAAAAAAATACGGGATATTCCAACCTGATATTGCTTTAGCACACAGTATATTTATCGTTTTATGTTTTGATGGTTAATCGATACAGTCAACTGATAAACTCAGTTCCAAGCGCATTAACTATATTTTGATCTATAATTCCACAAGTTCTACGTGTAGGGTATATCATATCAGTGATTTCATTAAGCATTAATTTGGTTCGTGCTGTACATTTAAATTTAAGAAAACTCAAGCTATGCTTTCTCCACAGAAAAAAACGTAACTCACATAAGTAAGATGTCAAAATGATGTTTTTTTTCAATGCCTGAACTAAATATTTTACATAGTACTTACTTTCAATTATTCCGTTGTTTAGAGGAACTCGTCATCGCCTCACGAGAGAGACAAACAGCGAAGTCGATCTCCCGAAATAAGTATGGAAAAAAAACGTAGGCGAGAAGAAAAGGTGGACCACGTAAGTATTTAAAAAGGTGAACCACGCAAGCATTTAAAAAAAATGGACTACGTAAGTATTTGAAAAGGTGGAACACGTAAGCATTTAAAAAGATGGACTACGTAAGTATTTGAAAAAGTGGACCACGTAAGTATTTAAAAATATGGACTACATAAGTAATTGAAAAGGTGGAACATGTATGTATTTAAAAAAGGTGAACCACGTAAGTATTTAAAAAGGTGAACCACGCAAGCATTTAAAAAAAATGGAATACGTAAGTATTTGACAAAGGTGTAACACGTAAGCATTTAAAAAGATGGACTACGTAAGTATTTGAAAAAGTGGACCACGTAAGTATTTAAAAAGGTGGACCACGTAACCATTTGAAAAATGGATTACCTAAATACTTGAAAAGGTGGACCACTTAAATATTTAAAAAGGTGGACTGCGTAAGTATTTTAAAAGGTGGACCACTTAAATATTTAAAAAGGTGGACTACGTAAGTATTTGAAAAGGTAGAACACGGAAATATTTCAAATATGTACAGGTTGAGAAAGGAAATCTATAAACAATTTTCGAGTTACAGCTTACGAAGATCAAAACGATTATAACAGCCTACTTTCATGTAATGTACCAGAAAACAGCATCATTTATAAAATAATAATGTGTGATCCTATAGTGACATTCACAAGTCCGAAATTGTTTTCACTAGATAAGCCGAACCTTGTTTCCTGCCCGTGCTCGTGTTTTATGTTGATATAAGATCCTTTGGAGTCGAAATATCTTCTGTTCACTGTAGATATTAGCTCCATACACCAAACAGGCTTCTGTAGCTTTAAGGGATTAAACAAGCTCGATTGGAATCAGAAGCTCGCTCTAACCAAGAATTTCAGTGAAAACGTCTTACAGTATATTACAACAGTTTCACGTCTAAACTGAATTTACTGATATCCTGTGTGGGTATTTTCAACGACAATACAACTCATTCTCGTTGAATTAATCCCAGAATTGAGTTTATGTACCAAGATTAGAATGAGATGTTTTATGGATATAGATTAAGAAATTTCAAAATCAGCCCCCCAAAAAAAGAACTTATTCTCAGTCAGTTTTAAACTCAAAATTTCACTGGAATTGAGTTTACAAATGAAATCTAGAACGACTGAACTACACACAGGTAATTCGAGAGTCCAGTAATCCATTCGTACAGAATGCCCTATTTAATAACAACTTGAAATACTGTACTTGCTTTTCGTGTGAGAATGATTTTAAAATTATAAAAGTCTAGTCAGTCTGTTTTCTATAAACACAACCTTGTATACATATTCAAAAAAACATGAGCTGATCAGTGACACCTGTAATAAACACAACGTATATAAAAACTAGTACGAGCGCGAGTGTAGTTTAAAAATTATGTAACTTTTATGGCAACGATAGGGACTTCAACAAGAGACCTTCGTGAATAAAGTTCAGTAAGCATATTTCATAATTCTTCTGACTTGAAATCCATAATGGACATGTTAAGAGTAAGCGGGAAAAAAAATTGCAACCTTAAGTGATTTTTATCGTAGTTTTAATACATATTGGATTCCAATGTTTGGTCAGCGTTCGAGCCTTTACTTCAAACTTCTTGAAATGCATATATAATGTTTTAAATAAAATTTTAGCTGTCACAGTACAGTCAATCAGACGAGTACTAGTATTGAAAGAAAGGCCTCTTGAGCAGTGATTTGTTGGAGACAAAATATAGATCTGGAAAGTTATTTTTACAAACCTTCAATTTGAATTTCGTATTGGATAAATATAGAGGCTTATTTTTTAAAAAAAGGAGTCAAATGTGATTTTTATTACCCATGATACAATTTTTTTTAAAGTTTTATTGTGTCATTACAGAAACTTGTTTTATTATTGTTGTTGCGAACTGGTTATTATATCATTGATGTAACTGATATAGTCTAAATACGTTTTCGATTACTTACAAATAACTACAATCACTGAACAAAAAAAACGAAAAAAAAACGCTTATTTTATTTGCTAACAACGCTGTTTCATGTTTCTTTGGATTTGTAGATTTAATATTATTGATTAGTTCTTGTCACATTGTTACCAGTTTGTTAATATGTTGACATAATACATTTATTCATTTCTCTGTGTGTGTGTGTGACTGTAGATTTAATATTATTGATTAGTTCTTGTCACATTGTTACCAGTTTGTTAAAATGTTGACATAATACATTATTCATTTCTCTGTGTGTGTGACTGTACATTTAATATTATTGATTAGTTCTTGTCACATTGTTACCAGTTTGTTAAAATGTTGACATAATACATTATTCATTTCTCTCTGTGTGTGACTGTAGACTTAATATTATTGATTAGTTCTTGTCACATTGTTACCAGTTTGTTAATATGTTGACATAATACATTATTTATTTCTGTGTGTGTGTGACTGTAGACTTAATATTATTGATTAGTTCTTGTCACATTGTTACCAGTTTGTTAATATGTTGACATAATACATTATTCATCTCTCTCTCTCTCTGTGAATGTGAGTTTCTTCAAACACACTACCAGTGACAAGTTCTTGAGTCTTAGGGCGTAGTGATACGTTTTACAAGTATATGGTGTAAATGAACCAATCAAATTTGGCACGTGTCAGTATCTTTTCAGAATGAGTTTTTATTTTGTTTTTCTTCTTAATTTTCAGGCCAGTGATGACGACAAAAGCGACCAAGACCTTGTTGTCGATGTTGCCAATGAGGTTAGGATTATTGAACATGATATTCGAATAAGATTCTTTAACTTTTATAAGGCGTATTTTAATCTGAGTTTAGAAACAATAGCAAGTACAACTTACTGCTTATATGGTAAAAACAACAACAACAAATGACGTAAGAATTAACCTTAATCTTATACCTGTATTTTTACATCATTGTAAACATTTATTTCACTTTATTATTGTTACAAGTACTTTTTATTTATTTTATTTTACTTCTCCAGTACTTAATTTTTTACTTTTTAAGTACATAAACGATATACGATCTAAAGAGAAAAATAAGGTGATTAGTTGGAGAATATATGTGTCTTCTGATCGGCTAAGGACGCCAGTTTCTCTGGCTTGTGTAGATTGATTGAAATCACTATTGATTATAAAGGCAATGGAGTTTTTATGAAAAGTAAGTTCAAAAAATTTTTATTTCTTTTCGGTCACGCGTTAAATTATTTTAGTAGTGAACTCTTAAAACAGAAAATTTAGTAACATTGTAGGGCTCTAATTATATAGGATTCCGTTTCGCCATCTAATGGGCAGCCCTCCCCAAGGGAAAACGGACTGGACCGGTCACTGAAGAGGGAGAGACCTCCCAGTCGAAGTGGGTCGTCCTCGAACAGAAGTACCCCCATTGCTTCAAAACACAAGGATCACGTGGTGAGTTACGTTTGTTGTTGTTGTTGTTGCTAACATGTTTAGATTGATTCTTGATTTGACCTGAGAGACATTCTACCACATCATTTAACGTGGAATAAAAACTGACCCCTTCAAACTGAGAGTCTTATTCACCAAATCACTCTTAACGAACTATCAGTCGTCATCTTATTAATCAAACTTTTTATTGTTATTACACGAGGGGTTAAATGAACTTTTATTGTTATTACACGAGGGGTTAAGTGAACTTTTATTGTTATTACACGAGGGGTTAAGTGAACTTTTATTGTTATTACACGAGGGGCTAAGCAACCTTTCATTGTTATTACACGAGGGGTTAAGTAATCTTTTATTGTTATTACACGAGGGGTTCACTGACCTTTTAGTGTTATTACACGAGGGGTTAAGTGAACTTTTATTGTTATTACACGAGGGGCTAAGCAACCTTTCATTGTTATTACACGAGGGGTTAAGTAATCTTTTATTGTTATTACACGAGGGGTTAAGTGACATTTTAGTGTTATTACACGAGGGGTTAAGTGACCTTTTATTGTTATTATACGAGGGGTTAAGTGACCTTTCATTGTTATTACACGAGGGGTTAA
>NW_013669568.1:68977-72994 GCF_000517525.1 Limulus polyphemus | reverse complement strand
ATTTTAGTGTTATTACACGAGGGGTTAAGTGACCTTTTATTGTTATTACACGAGGGGTTAAGTGAAATTTTAGTGTTATTACACGAGGGGTTAAACGACCTTTTATTGTTATTACACGAGGAGTTAAGTGACCTTTTATTGTTATTACACGAGGGGTTAAGTGAACTTTTATTGTTATTACACGAGGGGTTAAGTGACCTTTTATTGTTATTATACGAGGGGTTAAGTGAACTTTTATTGTTATTACACGAGGGGCTAAGCAACCTTTTATTGTTATTACACGAGGGGTTAAGCGACCTTTTGTTGTTATTACACGAGGGATTAAGCGACCTTTTATTGTTATTACACGAGGGGTTAAGTGACCTTTTATTGTTAGTTACGATCGATGACACAGAATTTGCTTCACATTTTGTTTTGTAAACATGTTTAAAAGCAGTTTTCAGGGGGAGTGTAGTTTGGAGAGTTCAACTTGTGTTTGTTTTACGCCTATTCTTCTTACAAGGACTTCTGAACTTTCTACAAATTTGACTAAATCAGCTTAGCAGTATACTGTATCTTAGAGTAAAAAAAAAGAACATGACATTCAAAATGTTTTGACAAAAGGTATTTGTGCCATTAAAAAAGAAAAAGTAGAAAATAAACCATTTGAGTAATTTCACTTTGTTTACAAGCAGACCATGATTTTGTAGTGTTGTAGGTGTTAGCATTTTGGAATTAAATCTCATTTCATAGCCCTTACATTGTTCCAAATGTTATTGTTGTTTGTTTTGTTTTTCTCACACGCTTCTCTAAAACTACGTAGATGTTTAGAATCATAAACTTTAAACTCTACTGATTAATTACTTTGAACTATAGACTAACGAGATGACCTTTAAGTGATAAAATTCTTTGCACAAGACTTAGCACCTCTACCCGGTAAAACCTTAAGAAGTAGGCGGCGAATTTTAGCTCTTATGCAAAGAAGCTGACAAGCAGGTTAACATTGTCATCCATCTTCTAAGGCTCTGCCAGGCAAGTAAAGTCCATTAAAGTGTCATCACTGCCGAAAATTTTTTTGAGACAAATAGAATTTTCCATCTAATCCTTTTTTTTTTTTCTCACTAGAATGACAAACCTCCAACTCCTGTCTGTAAGTCCCTAACACCAAACAGTTCGGGAAGCGTAAACTCCATCTCGGGCAATATGAAAGGAATTTCGAAACAGCCGTCTATGGGTAAGTCTTCAGGATTTGACATGACGCACATTTGTCTTCTGCCGTTGTAGCTGGAGGAATTTCGAATGTCTTGTTACTTAACTGAATAATAAAAGGTTCATACATAACTTCATTTCTTCGTGGAATCGATACAGTAACTTCAATTGGAAAATATTTCATCCAGGCGGTCAATATTTTTTACTTGTTTCTAATGGAAGCTCATGGTAAAACATGACAAGAGTTCCCAGTATATATCGAACGTTATAAATACAAAAATAATATAATAATGATAAGAAACGTATTGCAATTTTAAAAAAATGATTTTTTTTTATTTTGTAAGGAATAAATAAAATCCAGACTGTGTAAAAGGAATAAAAAAAATCCCATAATCGTGAAGTAACAGTTTATGTTCATTGTTCATATGTTACTTCCATGTACATGATCCATCTCCGTGCTATCAGTTATAAACAATGTGTTAGTAATGTGAATGTGAATATTATACCAAGGTTTTGTTTTAAGATATGCCAATATTTTGTGTGAAGGGCCTACGTATCCATACCCCATGTCTAGTGGGGCTTCTGGGTCTCATGGGACTGTTCCTACTGACCTAAGTTCCAACTCGTCTTACTCCCAAGGTATGCTTCATAACAGCTTGTCCCCGGCTCTCAACTCGTATTCCAGAACAATGGTAAGTTAATCAGAAACAAAGCTAATTAGCTATTTTAGATACGTTTATTGTTAACATTATGTAGACATTCTTCTGTAATGTAACGTTATTTGCCTGTCTCCTAATGCTCCTGAGGGCTTTTATCGTTAACATCCGGGGTTTGTTTTCTAGAACAATGGTAAGTTAATCAGAAACAAAGCTAATTAGCTATTTTAGATACGTTTATTGTTAACATTATGTAGACATTCTTCGGTAATGTAACGTTATTTGTCTGTCTCCTAATGCTCCTGAGGGCTTTTATCGTTAACATCCGGGGTTTGTTTTGTAGTTTGCGCTTCAAATAAACAAACAAAAACGTTACTAGCCAGCGTGAACAGCTAGATGACATAGAGAACATCATAGCACCAACCCCCTTACAGTTTACTTGCAATGCTAGATGACATAGAGAACATCATAGCACCAACCCCTTACAGTTTATTTGCAATGCTAGATGACATAGAGAACATCATAGCACCAACCCCCTTACAGTTTATTTGAAATGCTAGATGACATAGAGAACATCATAACACCATAGCACCAACCCCCTTACAGTTTATTTGAAATGCTAGATGATATAGAGAACATCATAACACCAACCCCTTACAGTTTATTTGCAATGCCAGATGACATAGTGTAGATCATAACACTAACCCCTTACAGATTATTTGCAATGCTAGATGACATAGAGAACATCATAACACCAACCCCTTACAGTTTATTTGCAATGCTAGATGACATAGAGAACATCATAACACCAACCCCTTACAGTTTATTTGCAATGCTAGATGACATAGAGAACATCATAACACCAACCCCTTACAGTTTATTTGCAATGCTAGATGACATAGAGAACATCATAACACCAACCCCTTACAGTTTATTTGCAATGCCAGATGACATAGTGTAGATCATAAAAACTACCATTCCAATTTAGTTGTAGCGCTTGAGCAACTGTGCATGATAAAGCTATCTTGTTACAGAAATAACGCATTTCTTTGTGTATACAACTCCATGCATACATATCTAATGAAATAAAAGACTATCAAGCTACTAATTATATAACATTTTATTTAATGTTTCTATTTTTCGTGGATATTTTGTTGTGTGTCATTTTTACTAGATAGATTTCAATTCCACAAAGAATCTAAAACTGATTTAAGAATCGGAAACATTCTGATTAAGATTTTCAGCAAACTATTAAATGTCTTGACGAAATAACCAAAAATAGTTATATTTAATGTTGACACGTGTGTAAAAGATGATAAAAATCACGATAAACTGGATCCATTCCTTTTACTTAATCCATTACGGAATGTAGAAACAAAATATATACATTTCAGCATGATTCTTATCAGTAATATTAGGTTTATTGGTTCCAGAACTCCTCCAACGTTTGGAATTTAGTGCCATAACGTGTGTAAAAAAAAAGGTAGTTCACGAATTATTCACATCGTTTTTTTTTAAGCCTTGCACATCCACATTCCCTATGATACTTTAACAAACAAGTAAGTAGCCAAAGAAGCACTGCAAATTGTCACTTCTTCACGTCTTTAAGATAGTTATTGAACAGGAGAAAAAAATAAAGAAATGTTTGTTGCTGTACGAAACGGTTCTATACTTGACGCATGTCTGACATCAATTTTGAAGACTGTGTCATAAAAGTGCTCAAAACAAGCCTCGGTCAACGAGGTTAAATCGGGCACTTGTCTAGAAATGTGTAACATTTTTAATCTGATGAACGTATGTATTTATTTATCAGTGAAATCTTACTTAAACTAGAGTACAAACAAATTCAGTTTTTCAAATTCTTTCTTTGTTTGTTTTGAATTTCGCGTAAAGCTACACGAGGGCTATCTGCGCTAGTCGTCCCTAATTTAGCAGTGTAAGACTAGAGGGAAGGCAGCTAGTCATCACCACACACCGCCAACTCTTGGGCTACTCTTTTACCAACGAATAATGGGATTGACCGTCACATTATAACGCCCCCACGGCTGAAAGGGCGAGCATGTTTGGTGGGACAGGGATATTTTTCCAAGATAACTGAAGAGTAGTCACAACACTACGCCGCCAACTCTTGGGCTACTCTTTTACCAACGAATAATGGGATTGACCGTCACAT
>NW_013669568.1:55407-67977 GCF_000517525.1 Limulus polyphemus | reverse complement strand
ACGGGGATATTTTTTCAAGATAACTGAAGAGTAGTCACAACACTACGCCGCCAACTCTTGGGCTACTCTTTTACCAACGAATAATGGGATTGACCGTCACATTATAACGCCCCCACGGCTGAAAGGGCGAGCATGTTTGGTGGGACGGGGATATTTTTTCAAGATAACTGAAGAGTAGTCACAAAACCACACCAAATCTTATTCTCGTTTTTTTTGGATTAAAAAAAAAACATCAATAGGAAGGTTCTGTTTTAAAATATAATACAATTTCAACTCACACGAAAGTCATTATTTTTGTCTTCAAAGGCGCTATCTTTCAAGTTACTCAGATTTATCATGTTTACGATATATGTATTTTATAAATTAATGAAAGATTCTGCCTGTAATTTTCCTTGAATCGTATAGTTCATGCAGATGACATTGTTACATAATCATTGTACATTAAAAAGAAAACTGTACGCCTTTCAACGAGTATATTTGATCCGTGTTCTTCCTTAAGGGTTATTTATTAAGTATTGTTTTGAAAAGCAGACTAATTATTTTTTATGTGTCTCAATAATTATGACAACACGTCGCTACTTACTAAGTATAAAGTCCAATCATGCCACAAACAAAAAATCTATTTTAGTTATGCTACAGTGTCATTACGATTAAAATTTATGTTTTCTTTCTTACCTTCATTCTACCAGTACGTAAACAACGTGTTCAGTTGATCATTGAAATTGTTTGTTTATAATAAAGGAAGTAACCAATAAATAAGGCTTAAGGCTCTTTTATGATAGTATTATATCTCAAAAATATTTGGAATTTTTATCAAAGCATAATTGTTGAAACATTTTTCTCCAGGTTGGATATGACTCGCACCAGTCTATCAGGCCACCAGGATTCGGCTCAATAGCAGGAGGAAAACCGTACGTTAATCTTCTGCTTTAGCATACACTTTGGATTCCCTCCTCACATTACTGTATTCTTCTTACTTCAGTGTATATCCTTCTCATTTCATTTTATTCCATTCTTACTTCAGTGTATGTCATTCTTACTTCAGTGTATGCCATTCTTACTTCAGTGTATGTCATTTTTACTCCAGTTCATGTCATCCTTACTTCAGTTTACATCCTTCTTACTCTCGTGTATGTCATTCTTACTTGTTTTATGTCATTCTTACTTCAGTGTATGTCATTCTTACTTCAGTGTATATCCTTCTCATTTCATTTTATTCCATTCTTACTTCAGTTATGCCATCCTTACTCCAGTTCATGTCATCCTTACTTCAGTTTACACCCTTCTTACTTCCGTGTATGTCATCCTTACTCCAGTTCATGTCATGCTTACTTCAGTTTACATCCTTCTTACCTCCGTGTATGTCATCCATACTTCAGTTCCTGTCATCATTACATCAGTGTAGTCCTTCTCACTTCAGTTTATGTCATCTTGACTTCAGTGTGTCATCCTTACTACAGCGTATGTCATCATTACATCAGTGTAGTCCTTCTCACTTCAGTTTATGTCATCTTGACTTCAGTGTGTCATCCTTACTACAGCGTATGTCATCCTTAATTCAGTGTATTTCATCTTTACTTCAGTGTGTCATCCTTACTACAGCGTATGTCATCCTTAATTCAGTGTATTTCATCTTTACTTAAGTGTAGCTGATCCGTATTTGAGTTTATGTCATCCTTATTTCAGTTTAAATTCTTCTTACTTCAGTTTGCCTTTTGTACTTTGGGGTATACCCTTCTTATCATGTTGCTTATGACGTTTTCTTCATTACCTATCCTTTTTATTTAAGCATATATATTCCTCACTTCACTATATACTATTTACCTCAGCATATACTCTAATATCTTCACTCTGTTTTTTATATTCGATATGTTTACTGTCGTTATCATCTTCATTCTACATAACAGCTCATTAGATACAAGCCAGAGTTCTGAATCTACTGTTAAACTCTTCAAAGACGTTCAGTAGACGCAATCTAGGTTGTGAGTGTAACATTAACCTCTACAAAGACGTTCAGTAGACGCAATCTAGGTTGTGAGTGTAACATTAACCTCTACAAAGACGTTCAGTAGACACAATCTAGGTTGTGAGTGTAACATCAACCTCTACAAAGACGTTCAGTAGACACAATCTTAGGTTGCGAGTGTAGCATTAAACTCTACAAAGACGTTCAGTAGACACAATCTAGATTGTGAGTGTAACATCAACCTCTACAAAGACGTTCAGTAGACACAATCTAGGTTGTGAGTGTAACATTAAACTCTACAAAGACGTTCAGTAGACACAATCTAGGTTGTGAGTGTAACATTAACCTCTACAAAGACGTTCAGTAGACACAATCTAGGTTGTGAGTGTAACATTAACCTCTACAAAGACGTTCAGTAGACACAATCTAGGTTGTGAGTGTAACATTAAACTCTACAAAGACATTCAGTAGACACAATCTAGGTTGTGAGTGTAACATTAAACTAGAAATATGTTCACGTTTAGGTTTTAAGTGTCAAACAACGTTTGTAGATCAGTTATTACGTATTTTTGAGATGTTATCATATTTGCTGTTACATTTAACTTTTCACTCAATTTATAAAAACCGTCTCATTTATTGACACAGTTCAGGTTTAAATATTATAAAAACCATCTCATTTATTGACATAATTCAGGTTTAAATATTATAAAAACCATCTCATTTATTGACACAGTTCAGGTTTAAATATTATAAAAACCATCTCATTTATTGACACAATTCAGGTTTAAATATTATAAAAACCATCTCATTTATTGACACAATTCAGGTTTAAATATATATCACGAATTACCTTTCCTTGATTTCAAAGCCTGTCATGTACTGTAAAAAAAAACAACAAATCATGAATAAACGAATGCTTGTCTCTGAACACGGTACATGTAATTGTTCATAGTAAATCTAGCAAAATAAACCGCTTGTTCGAAAACAAAAACAGAATATGTAATTTTGTTTAGAGTAATGTTTCATTCTGTGATTTATATTAGAGACGTCTCAACCTCCAGCTGTAGATAAGATAGACTTGAAATAAATATTCAGAAGATCAGTATAACATTTTTAGATTCATAATGCCGAAACTGAAAACGAATGCAGCATTACTAACTCAGGCTACAGTGTTGTTGAAAAACTCGATGTTATGAAAAATGTATCACGACGCTACCAAACTACTAAAAGTTAGCATATCTAAAAATGTTTGCATTATTAATGTGCTTATGTTAGCTTGATCCGATAATGGTATTTGAGATAGATTTTTTTTATTCAAGATATACAGTCTCCTTGGTAAATATGCAAAAAGCAGAATATTATATTCATATGTTGTTCAGTACAAAAACGAAATATGAATATATATATATGTATAAACGATTTATTTCAAGCCACGAGGCTAGTTAACCTCCACGATATTATATAATTGATGAAATTAATAAATTATTAATATTAGTGAATACGTAATAAAGTTTAAGAATTGAATATTAGATATTCATCAAAACTTCTAATCGATTTAACCGTTTATTTTTTTTCCCCCTTCTAGTTGATTATTTAGTAAATATTTTTCTGTCGGTCATTTGTATTTAGATACTGTTTTGTATAATACAAGATTGTGAAATTAGATCACTCTTGGAAACGATACGAGACAATGAATCAGTTATACGAAATGCCCTACGTTTAAAAGAACTCTTAAATAAAGCAGGCTGAGAAGTTACAAGCATAGTGCAACATTTTTTAAATACAACTATAACACAAGTACTTAATTTACATAAACGACATAGACAGACCGGCTTCATATTAACTTTTAGGTTATTTTCAGAGCTTATTCTTTCCACGTCAGTGCAGAAGGGCAGATGCAGCCCGTTCCTTTCCCACCTGATGCTCTGATTGGTCCGGGAATTCCTCGACATGCCCGTCAAATTAATACACTCAGTCATGGGGAAGTTGTTTGTGCTGTTACCATAAGCAGTCCAACCAAATACGTCTACACTGGGGGAAAGGTAAGTACGTTAAATACATCTGTGTAAGTGGAGAAATTAGACTAAATACGTTTATGTTGTGGATGAAAGTTTATATTTTATTAAATATAAGTAGACTATGTTTGATTAAATATAAGTAGACTAAGTTTATGTTCGATTAAATATAAGTAGACAAAGTTTATGTTTGATTAAATATAAGTAGACTAAGTTTATGTTTGATTAATTGTAAGTAGACTAAGTTTATGTTCGATTAAATATAAGTAGACTAAGGTTATGTTCGATTAAATATAAGTAGACAAAGTTTATGTTTGATTAAATATAAGTAGACTAAGTTTATGTTTGATTAATTGTAAGTAGACTAAGTTTATGTTCGATTAAATATAAGTAGACTAAGTTTATGTTCGATTAAATATAAGTAGACAAAGTTTATGTTTGATTAAATGTAAGTAGACTAAGTTTATGTTTGATTAATTGTAAGTAGACTAAGTTTATATCTTATTAAATATAAGTAGACTAAGGTTATGTTCGATTAAATATAAGTACACTAAGGTTATGTTCGATTAAATATAAGTAGACTAAGGTTATGTTTGATTAAATGTAAGTAGACTAAGTTTATGTTCGATTAAATGTAAGTAGACTAAGTTTATGTTCGATTAAATATAAGTCCACTAAATACGTTTGTGAAGGCAGACTAGCTTTATATTGGACGAAATATAAACAACCTGAAAATGCCTATGTTAAAAAAATGGTAACTTCGTTTATACCAGCATATGGGGAAGTTAAGTGACATATACTGGAGAAAAAAGTAACTTCGTTTATATTGTAGGAAAATAAATCTGACCAAACTGTGAAAAAACAAAATTCACTCATGATAACATGCACATGCGTAATCCTTATAATCAGATAAATGTTTCTTTTATTATAGAGATTATGTTACATATAATGATTTAATTACAATACAAAGTTGTTTATGGTGTAAGTTTAGTAATACCTGGTTTTAAAGATTCATCTCCACGGCTTCAACATTGTAATTTTTCTGTAGTTTTTACGATAAGATTGATTGATTGTTAACATAATAAAATTAATGATTTCCTTTTTAAAATACTATGTTATTTTTCAGGGCTGTGTTAAGGTTTGGGATATTAGCCAACCCGCTAGTAAAACTCCTTATTCTCAGCTTGATTGTTTGGTAAGTATGAGTGTGATTTAGGCTTATCTTCCGTTTATGACGTTGTTGACAAATGATTTTCAGTAGCAGTAGAGGCAAATGGGAGAATATTTAAATGAGTTAATAACTTCCATATGAACATTTACACACGTACACGCTGTGTATATATATTTGAATGCACTGTATTAACTGAAAGATTGGCGTTGTTATCAAGTACATTAAAACAGGCCTTACTCGGCCTGGTGGTTAGGGATCTCCACTTGCAATCTGTTTCGTATTCTGTTACCGAACATGATCGTTCTTTCAGCCTTGGAGGCGTTATAAAGTACGGTTAATACCACTTTTCGTTGCTAAAGAGTAGCCCAAGAGTTAGTTGGTGGTGGTTGGAATTGACTATCTGTTTTATCTCTAGTCTATCACTATTAGGGATGATTAGCGCATGATTCAACAAAAACAAACAAACCATCAGAGCATGCCAAAAACAATAAAAACTCTCCATTTTTTTAAATATTTGTTTGCTTGGTTTCTGCTAAGCACAAAGCTACACAATGGGCTATCTAATCTGTGCCCACGAAACAATATCCATTTGCCAGTCAGGCTGTATCGTAAATTAAAGTGTTTTTTTTTTTGGTTTGAAAGATCTGAATCTACTTACGTAAAAAGTAATATAAATATTTGTGATTTTAAGTATATACAACTTATTACATGTCTCTTCTCAAGTACCTTCCCCGTCATCAGCCATCATGCCAACATACATAAGGAAATAGAAATTTTTTATTTGCCAAATTAAAAGATATTATTCTAGTTTATTTGTATTTTTTTGAATTTCGCACAAAGCTACACGAGGGTTATCTGCGCTAGCCGTTTCTAATTTAGCAGTGTAAGCCTAGAAGGAAGGAGCTAGTCATCACCACCCACCGCCACCTCTTGGGGTAATCTTTTACCAATGAATAGTGGGATTGACCGTCACATTGTAACGTCCCCACGGCTGAAAGGGCGAGCATGTTTGGTGAGACTGGGATTCAAACCCTCGACCCGCAGATTGCGAGTCGAGCGCCCTAACCACCTGGCCATGCCAGGTCTAATTCTAGAGCCGTAAAGCGTTTGTATAAAATTCATCCAATAAACATACAGTAAGTAAAACGAAGTGATTTTGAAGTGTCATTATAGTTTATTTCTCAGAACTTCAGTAGTGTAGTTATCGCCCGTATTTGTTTGTTTGCCAAATTGGCGTGCGTAACGTTTTGGTAACGCATGGATTCTCCAGCAATCAGTTAAATGCAAAGTGACGGTGACGTTGGATCACAGGTTGTGGAATCTACATTATGTGTAATAGTGTACCAATAACGGGAGCAGAGAGTAGTAATCTATTACAAAAGACAGCCACTAACACGTTTAAAGTATACGAATATGTATGTAAAATATAAGTCTTTACATTTGTGACATTCCCGGACAAGAGCATTGCACAGATACAGATAACTACTATAGAAGATCAGTTAATAACCAAGAGTTCCAGCCGGCAAGAACGAATTAAAAGTTGCAATTTGCAAAGTGAATGGATTAAATCAGATACATAACCTTGAAACTAAGTTCCTATTTAACAATCACGTTGCGCAAAGTCGAAAAACACTTAACATTATCACTGATAAAAAGGTAAAAATACAAAGTGAAGACGTTCTCAAGCACACCACAGGAGAGTGGATTCAGGGTCTACACTAGTGAAAGCACGGAATTTTAAGTGAAAGCTCTCCATCTTCTTATAAACATGGAGAGGATGGGAAGATGAAATTTTAGGATGATAGAATATTCGGATGTGGGAATAGCGCAGTATTTTCAGTGATAACAGATAACTAACTTAGCTATAAAAAAAATGGGAGCTAAGAATTTTAGCTGACATGTTATAAGTGTGTGTAATAATGAAGGTGACATGCTTTAAAAAAAAAAGTCATCTTTCAAGTCCAACTAAAATAGAAACAGGCTGTGAACTATGATAGAAATTTAACTGTGTACAAATTACCAAACATCTGGTAAGCTTTAATAAACACAAACTGCAGCTTTAATACATTAAACACTGTAACATCTGGTCAATTGAAGATGAGATGATTTGCACGTGCCTGTCTTGTATAAACAAAATGTTTGACACTTAAGCTTGTAAGAAAGGAGGTGTGTGTCTAAGGCTAAATGTGATTGGTAGATTCAAAAAGAATACTGTTATGCATTGGCTAATAATTTATAAATTGTTTTTATTGTAACTTCTAATGTTCCAGTGTCCTTTGCTAGATCGTTTTATTTATTAGATTCATTTTATATAAACAATGTCTGTGTGAATATGTTGCCTTTGTGTTAAAAATAAGTTTTTCTAACATTGAGGTACTTTTTTTTTATCAGCAAAGAGACAGTTATATACGTTCGTGCAAGCTGTTGCCTGACACCAGGACACTTGTCGTGGGAGGAGAGGCCAGCACAATATGTATCTGGGATTTAGGAGCAGTAAGTGTGTAGAATTTAAGACTGTACTAATACTTTACAAGTATGTATTGTTCTAAAGCAGGTCAGCACTAGCAGTGCCTGAAATTTGAGGCGTTGTTTAATATTGCTGTAAAGAGGATCTGCACTAGAAGTGTCTAAGATATGGGGCGTTGTTTGATATTGCTGTAAATAAAGACAGCACTAGAAGTGTCTGAGATATGGGGCGTTGTTTGATATTATTGTAAAGAAGGTTAGCACTAGAAGTGTCTGAGATTTAGGACGTTGTTTGATATTGTTGTAAAGAAGATCAGCACTAACAGTGCCTGACATTTGGGACGTTGTTTGATATTGTTATTAAGAAGGCAGCGCTAACAGTGTCTGAGATTTGAGGCGTTGTTTGATACTTTTGTAAAGAAGGTCAGCTGAAAACGGCTGAATAGATTTGGACAGAAGTTGGTATGAGTTTGGACTATGACCCAAATTAGAAGCGTTTAGTTTTTTTTGGTTAAGGTCACGAAAATATAAAAAAAATCGCTATATGTTAACATGAGGACCGATTTTTCACACTATTTTCCCTCTATAACCCAGCGAAAATGATCAGATTTTGATGAAACTTGACAGATTTTCGTGTTTTTTTTTGTTTTTTTTGTAGGGCTGAATATGATCAACGCTGCGTGGCGAAGATATGCTCTCGACTAAGTGTCCGTTCCTCTTGTTTATAGTTGTATCTGTATTCGGGATTTTGATGTGTAGGCTTTTTATATAATTGTATAAAGTGTGACATAAACTTGAACAATTGTAAGTTAATTTTTATGACTTCTTATACCATCAGGTAATGAATTCTTAGTACTCAGATACTGCTTTTTAGCATACCTGTGTACCTAACATAAATCTTGTTTTAACATACCTGTGTACCTAACATAAATCTTGTTTTAACATACCTGTGTACCTAACATAAATCTTGTTTTAACATACCTGTGTACCTAACATAAATCTTGTTTTAACATACCTGTGTACCTAACATAAATCTTGTTTTAGCATACCCGTGTACCTAACATAAATCTTGTTTTAACATACCTGTGTACCTAACATAAATCTTGTTTTAACATACCTGTGTACCTAACATAAATCTTGTTTTAACATACCTGTGTACCTAACATAAATCTTGTTTTAGCATACCTGTGTACCTAACATAAATCATGATTTTAGAAACACGTGTTTCCTGGTCTAATTTTTTGTGAAACAGAAGTAAGTCTGATTTCCATGTTTCTTCCTTGACTAATATATATAACACGTCACTTCCTTGCTATTATGAAGTCATTTTAATCAAGAAATATGCCACAACACATCACTTCCCTGCTATTATGGAGTCATTTTAATCAAGAAACATGCCATAAAAACCCTAATATATATATATATGTAACCACCATAAAAACTCTGGTGTATATAGGTTACTGTTACTGAGATTATAGATTGTGTTCTCATTAATAATATATCCTTCAGGATTCTAAACGTCACTATTCTATAAAATAATGCACCAAACTATATCTTTTGGTGGTATAACATTACAAAAACATTATAGTAACATCTAAATCAAATCTACATTAAGGTTCATATTGCATTATATTACGTTGTGCTAATATTAGTATATAATTAGAATTCAGTCCTTAACCGTTTTCTCTATAAGTTATTTTTAGATTAGTGGGTGGTATAATCAGTATTGTAAGGCCATGCCTCCTTAATCGTTTGATCATTAACTTGGTTTTTAGATATTTCCTTCTTAAAACAACAGGGTAAACATAGTTCCTATTAGGCCTGGGTAAACATAGTTCCTATTATGCCTGGGTAAACATAGTTCCTATTAGGCCTGGGTAAACATAGTTCCTATTATGCCTGGGTAAACATAGTTCCTATTAGGCCTGGGTAAACATAGTTCCTATTAGGCCAGGGTAAACATAGTTCCTATTAGGCCTGGGTAAACATAGTTCCTATTAGGCCAAGGTAAACATAGTTCCTATTAGGCCAGGGTAAACATAGTTCCTATTAGGCCTGGGTAAACATTGCTTTTATTAGGCCAGGGTAAACATAGTTCCTATTAGGCCTGGGTAAACATAGTTCCTATTAGGCCAGGGTAAACATAGTTCCTATTAGGCCTTCCAACGAGGTTTTTTAAGACAATATAACACTGACTATTTTACCTATTAATAAGACGTAATGAACTGTTTGCACTTCATCCAGCCCACCCCCCGGATTAAGGCCGAGCTAACTTCAAGTGCTCCAGCTTGCTATGCTCTCGCCATCAGTCCTGATGCCAAGGTGTGTTTCAGCTGTTGCAGTGATGGAAACATCGCTGTCTGGGACCTTCACAACCAGGCTTTAGTAAGGTGGGTTCTTAAATACTTTCACATTTCACTAATCCGAGTAGATTAACTAAACCGTCAAGTGACTTGAGCATATTGTGTAATTCAAGGTATACCATAAAATGAATTTAAAGTATTTTGACACTATTGCAATATGAAACGACTGATAAAGAAACGTTTTTTTTTTACACTGTATACTAGATGATCACAGATAAAATACAACTTGAGAATCAACAATGTTGTCTAAAACATAAAATTATATATTTAGCGATCATTTTCTTTTTCTATTCATTTAAGATTTTCATATGTCAAATAACTGACAGTTTAAAAACTTTAAATGGTTTATTACAGTACATTCTGGCTATTTCAGGCAATTCCAGGGCCACACTGATGGGGCTAGTTGCATAGACATATCTAGTGATGGAACTAAGCTGTGGACTGGTGGACTAGACAACACTGTAAGATCCTGGGATCTTAGAGAAGTAAGAACCTTTTCATTGGAGTCAATCATGACCTAGTGGTTAGAGGGCTGGGCTCCAAATTAAAAAATCCAGGGTTCGAGCCAAGATATGCCACTAAATATTCTCTGCACTTTCAGCTGTAATGGTTTATAAGTATGACAGTCAATCCCAATATTTGTTTAAAAGTAACCGTGTGTGTAGTACTACTGTTTGGTTGCTCTTCCGATGGTCAACAGTTCTAAATTTAGAAAGGCTATACCTGATCATTGGGACCTCTGAACCAGTCATTTAGCCTATGTGTTGAATAGGGTGTTATCTGTTCAAGTAAAAAATATCAAATACTTTTTTATTGTAGCATAAAATCTACGGTTTACAGTACTAAGACTCTGGGAAAAGTAAGTCACCTTTTAACTCTGCAATAATACTAAAAATCTGTAACATTAGAAATAACTTCTACTTCTGTGTGTGAATTATAATACTAAGGTGTTTGTACTGTAGAAAAATAAGCACGTTTATTCTCTATAAGGTAGGCTTAACACTAAAGTCTTTAGGAACTGTAAGAAGTAAGTGTTTTTAAATTCCACAGTGTATTTACGTAACTGCAAGACATTGTTACTATAAAAAATAAATAATTTTGAACCTATGACCCAAAAATCTTACATTGTTTAATGACTTGAAAGTAATGAGTACCTTAATGTGTGACCCGATTCATGAAGTAATATGTAATACTTTAATGTCAAATGCATGTAAATAAATGTATAAGTTCCTAAAAACCTTAAGTTATATTTTCATATAACACCTAATGACTTGGGTTTTTAGGACTCCATGACAATAAGAAGCCCCCCAGTTAGTAGTTGCCCCCCCCCCCCCAGTGGAACAGCGGTATGTCTGCGGACTTAACGCTAGAATTCTTGTGTCAATACCCTGGTGGGCAGAGCACAGATAGCCTCTTTGTGTAGCTTTGTGCTTAACTACAAACAGACAATAACGAAACTAAATTTTAGAAGCATTAAAATAAATAATTATTTAAAGGTTCTTGGTCCATGGCAGGATAAATTTTGTTTTGTATCTAGGTAAAATTTCAGTATCATGAGTTTTCATGTTTTTCGTTGTTTTAATATAATATCTATATGTGACACTCAGATTGCATCTTCATTATAGGGTCGCCAGCTACAGCAACATGACTTTACATCACAAATATTTTCCTTGGGCTACTGCCCGACTGGAGACTGGCTCGCTGTGGGGTATGTTTAGCCTTAAATACTGGCCCTAATTTCTTCTTGAAAATGTACTGGTCTAAAAAATAATAAGAATTTGTAAAGAAATTTGTTATTATGATTTATAGTCTGTATTACTAACTAGAAACACATTATGTAAAACAATAATTTAAGTTTAAATAGAATAATGTCAAGTTTTATGTCATAGTCCATGACATCTAACATTTCAAATTAAAGTACAAATCCCCAGTGAACTGTTATATATAGATGTTCACACACTTAATGGACTTTGTCATATTTTAATAATATTCGACACTTCTAGTAGGGTATGTCATGTCTTAAACAACGGTGCATAATATAGGTGGATATATCGTGTATCAACTTAATAATAGCCAAAATGTAGTGGGATATTAATTGGTCTAACTACATTTATCCCAGACCTCAACTTCTGAATGAGGAAACTGAGGCCTGAGATGAATATCGTTGGAACAGCTAGTAACCTGCTTTTAGTAGTGTGAAAAGCTGTTATTTGATTACTGGGATATGTCTTGTGTTGAACAATAACTCACACTTATCATGTTATATGTCATGTGAATAACTCACTTTTCTAGGGATATGTCCAGTGTTAAACTAAAACTCATAAATTTAGTGGGATATGTCCAGTGTTAAACTAAAACTCACAAATCTAGTGGGATATGTCCAGTGTTAAACTAAAACTCACAAATTTAGTGGGATATGTCTTGTGTTGAACAATAACTCACACTTATCATGTTATATGTCTAACAATAACTCACACTTATCATGTTATATGTCTTGTGTTGAACAATAACTCACACTTATCATGTTATATGTCTAACAATAACTCACACTTATCATGTTATATGTCTTGTGTTGAACAATAACTCACA
>NW_013669568.1:51860-54614 GCF_000517525.1 Limulus polyphemus | reverse complement strand
TTTAGTGGGATATGTCCAGTGTTAAACTAAAACTCACAAATTTAGTGGGATATGTCCAGTGTTAAACTAAAACTCACTATCCTAGTGGGATGTATTTTACAATGTCTTCTACTAAATTCCCACGGTCTTATAAGCAACAGATGGAAGTTAGTTAGTTTTTGTTTTTAACTTGATAAATTAAAAACTAATAAATGCTTGGAATATGCGCCCTTTAACGATATAATCTTTGTTGGTTTATATTTTAGTACAAGCCTAATATTCTCCAATATTTAACAGCATGGAAAGTAGCAACGTGGAAGTTCTACACTGTAGCAAACCCGACAAGTACCAGTTGCATCTGCACGAAAGCTGTGTTCTTTCCTTAAGGTTTGCATCTTGTGGGAAGTGGTTTGTCAGCACAGGAAAAGATAACCTACTTAACGCTTGGAGGACGCCCTATGGGGCTAGTATATTTCAGGTATACTGAATGTCTTATTAGTGACGCAATTAATTTAGATAATTATCCTCACAATTTTTTTACATGGACTTACCTTTACATAAGCATTGAAATTTCTATTAAAAAAAATTAAGAATAATTTAGTGATTACTCATCTAGTCACTAACCTTTTCATATAATCCAATTATCATGCTAGGTTTAATTTAATGAAATTTTTTTTTTTATAGAAATTGTATTTACTGATGTTGTTTTCTCAGTACAAAAATGCGCTCTGTTCACCGTGGGTGGTAGAACCCTGAATTTTAGTGTAGTAAGCCCCTAAACTTACCGCTCTCCGAGGGACTTTTATTTCTTTAAAATTATCAAATATACCATGCGTTGTAACATTAGTAAGCTTATTCTTAAACCAGTATTTTTACAAACTATCTTCCTTGTATAAATACGCATCTCTGTGTTTTCGCAATGAGCCTTAGTTAATAATAATGATAATACTTCATTGAAATTTAGTGCGAAAATAAGGTGTTCTTGTTTCATAATATCCTCGTGAGCTTAGGCAAGTCATTCTAATTGGTAGCTACTACTTTTGAAAATGTCTTTGATTTATTCAAAGCGTAATCAAACAGACGCTGAAACCACACAGTTTGTACTAAAATATTTACTTCACTTTAAAACTGCTTTACTTCTTATACCATACCTGATCTCTTTAAGCTAGAATGTATTTTACAGTGAAACATCAGACGACGAAATGTCCACGAATAGAGGGAGTTACTTTACATTTCAACGAAACAAATTTCTTGTTGGAAGGATAGTCGTTTAGCTAAATCTTTGTTCACTTCTCTCTTCCGCTCAGTTTCACGACCTCTTACTCTAATGTTTTTTTTTCTCTTTTATTTTAGTCGAAGGAGGTTTCCTCTGTGCTCTGTTGTGACATATCTTCGGATGATAAGTACATCGTTACGGGTTCTGGAGATAAAAAAGCCACGGTGTACGAAGTGATCTACTGAGGGGAGGAGGGAAACACGAGAAGAGGAAACAAAACGGTGAAAAAAGAAACTAAAAGGAGATTGTGAAACTCTTCGCTGATCAAGTACTGAACTATAAACATTCAAGTGAGCCGTGCCTAAAGTCCCGGATGAGTTATTGGGTTAGGCCGTACTAAGAAACAGAGTCATAGAAAATCGAGACAAAAGGTTAGGGTTCTGAATGAATGTTCTACCGAAGTACGTGGGATAGTTCTGATTAAACTACTGACTTTTTTAAATAGACATCAAAATTTTATTATTTGGTACATTTCGGAGTTGAATATGAATTTAAAGTTTGCTTGGAAAGGTACGTACTAAGAAATACCAAGCGTGGAATATAACGTGGACCCTACCCAAAAAAAAAAGTAAAATCAGTGACACCGTTGAATTACTCGTGTGTTGACGTTACTGACGTTATGGTGACTATGTAAGTAATGCTAAAAGAATCTCAGTTCATTTTCCCACAATAAGAAAAAATCTCTCATGTCCTGGATATTGTTCCTGCAACTCCTTCATTCGTCAAAGTGGACCTATTTTTGTAGTGAATATAGCTATGTGCTACACGTATTTTTTCTCACTTTCCTGTGAGCTTTGTGTTCCAAAATCCTAAAAAAAATATACGTGATTTTGTGATTCATTTGTTTGATCTCAGTCGACAGTGAAAGGTTCTCACAGAGTTTTCGTTTTTTTTTTTCTCCAGAGGATTGTGATAGAGCTGTGTTTGTTAGTTGTTCAAAAAGCTATCTCCGTTACGCTTCATCCGAACTCATTAGGCCAATAAACAAGTGCACTCTGCATTAAGGTAAAGAAATGGAAAGACGTTTGGTATTTAATTCTTTATGTTTCTGTAATATTCAATTTTGTTTACGAAGCTGTAGATTTTCAATTTTCTTTGCACTTCTTTATCGTGTCCTTGAGAATTCGAACGTTTTGTGACTGTTGCTCAAAAGGCTTAGTTGTATATGTACATTAACGAAGTAGCAGCAGTGTATTACTTATCTGTTTGCACTCACATTTTCTGAACTTATGTGAAAGTCGTTAAAATAAACAGGTTTATTGAATCGTAGCCTAATCTCACTCATTTTTATTAAAACGTCATTATATTACCAGGTTGTATGCGTGTAAAACAATCACTCTGAACGCATCAAAAATGAAAACAGTCTGACATAAATTCGATGACGAGGAACCCACTTTGAGACTAATAATGGCTGGAGACGGCTTGAATGGGAACTACAATCTCGGCAAATACATAGCCTGGGCTCTCACACCATATGTAACATCTGCAGGTTCATTTTT
>NW_013669568.1:44168-50860 GCF_000517525.1 Limulus polyphemus | reverse complement strand
TACACGAGGGCTATCTGTGCTAGCCGTCCCTAATTTAGCAGTAAAAGGCTAGAGAGAAGACAGCCAGTCATCGCCACCCACCGCCAACGCTTAGGCTATTCTTTTACTAACGAATAGTGAGATTGACCATCACATTATAACCCCACCCTCCACGGCTGAAAGAGCGAGCATGTTTGGTGGGACGAGAATTCGAACCTGCGACCCTCGTATTGCGAATAGAGCGCCCTAACCAACCTGGTCATTAGTATAGGTGAATCCCTCGATGGCTTAGCGCCAAGTCTGAGGACTTGTAATGCTAGAAATTGGGCAAATCACAGATAGCCTATTGTGTAGCATAACAACAAACAACTGAACGATACAAAGTTAGATGATTCGTGGAACATTGCAATACCTTAAGCACTTTAATAGACACAAAGTTCTGTAATATCTATGTTATAAGTTATTGTGAATTAACAAAGGCTATTTGTTTAAATTATAACGAGAGAAGAAGTAGTACCAGAGGGCCACAAGGAATATTAAAGGTGCTGAAAACAGCCTAGGAGCTTCCGAAGAACGCGTTATTTCTCAGGAGTAGAGTGGGTTTCGGAAGAAGAAAAGTCAACTGCCTATTTAAACTGTCACCAACACCTGATAAGATATGAATAGCGTCATAAAATCAATTTAGAGTAATATAGTCTGTGTCACATGTCCTTTGATTTTTGTTCTTCTTCTTTCTTAAAACATTATGACACCATAGGAACGCAACAAATTCGAATTTTTTGGGGGTAACTTAATTGGTAGGTTAACCATAACCATTAAATTCAAAGTTGATAATTATACACAAGTCTCTATTCTCCATTCAAAGGGGCACTTCGCTAGAGAATGAAAAGGAAGGGGGGGGGTCACTTACACTGAAAAAAGAAACACGCACACACACACATATATAGTGTGTGTGTATGTGCGTGTTTAAAGCTGTGTACAGCTGATATCTACACGTCATAATTTTTTTGTATTTCTGCGTTAAGTTACCAGCTATTCCTTGTGGTTGTTACTTGAGTAAATATCTTGAAGCTACATTTCCATTTCCCAGCAGTGGACTATGGGTGTATCACTATATCTTCATGTACATACTCCTCCAATCATGCCAATCTCCTCCCTCCGCTGCATGATGTCGTGATGTGTTATTTTTTTTAGAATTTTTTTTTTTAAAGCAGTGTTCGATGGTGGCTCAGCGGTAAGTCTGGGGGTTTATAACGCTAAAAACCGAGTTTCGACACCCGCGGTGGACAGAGCACAAATAACACTTTGTGTAATTGTGCTTAGTCACAAACAAACGAAAGATAGCGATTAATTTTCATCTAAATCCTGCAAGGAATAATTAACTTATTATCATTATTATTAACAACTTTCCATCAGGGACCGTGGTTGTTAAATTATCATTACTAATATTAACAGCTTTCCATCAGGGACTATGGTTGTTAAATTATCATTACTAATATTAACAGAAAGCTGTTAATATTAGTAATGATAATTTAACAACCACAGTCCCTGATGGAAAGCTGTTAATATTAGTAATGATAATTTAACAACCATAGTCCCTGATGGAAAGGTTTAACGTTATTTCTTAGCTCTAATTGTCCCTACCCCTTATCTAAAAAGGCAGCTAGTCAACAAAACCCACCGTCAACCCTGTTCGCTACACTTGTCTGGCTGTACTCTTATGACACGTTCAGGGCCAAAAATTGAAAAACTCGTTTTTACGGCAACAGGACGCAAACCATGAACCATTTGATTCGCAGCCTCGGCACACTAACTACCAATCAACGACCGGATCCCAGAATGACAGTAAGAGTTAGGGAAGTGTCCATAACATTTTTTTTTTCTGTATTCAGAGTAGTTGCTAATATATATATATATTACAGACTTCATCTTTGAAGTGTCCCCCGATGGGTCAGTGGCAAGTTTACGGAATTACAGTGCTAAAATCCAGGGTTCATTTCCTCCAAATATACAGATAGCCTTTTAATTTGTGCCAAAAAACAATTAAATGAGATCTTTAAAGTACGGGGTGCACCAGAAAGATTATGCTAAAGAATCTTGAGCAAGAAGTAAACATACAGTTATAAAATTATATATTATAACAGTTGTGGAAGTAAGACACTTAATGCACAACATATTAATAATAAAGGCCACCCCCCCCCCCCAGTGGCACAGCGGTATTTCGGCGGACTTACAACGCTATAAACCGGGTTTCTATACCCGTGGTGGCCAGAGCACAGATAGCCCATTGTGTAGCTTTGTGCTTAACTTCAAAAACAAACAAACATATGTGGCATAGAACTTAATATTTAACTGAGTAAAGGTATTCAGTCTTGCTCCAGCTGATAGAGGACCCAGTCTGTTTGTTTGTTGTTAAACGCAAAGCTACAAAATAGGCTATTTGTGCTGTGTCCACCACGGATATCGAAACCCGGTTTTTAGCGTTATAAACCTACAGGCTTAGCGCTGAGCTACTGGGGAACAGAGAAGAAAAACGTAAAGAACTTGTAAGTTTCGTGTTATGTTCATTGCCGATCCGAGTTGCTGATACTGTTGATATACTTACAGTCCAAATTTTCAGTAAATTTTCATAGCAGACATTGCTCTTTGTAATGGGTATAATCTATGACCAAATAGTTAGTCACTTCTTGTAACTGTTCTGACAAAACAAAAGAGAAACATCCTGATAAAAATGTCTAAACACGAAGTTAACAACAAGCTTAATGGAAAGTATTTTGCCCAAATGTTCGTAAACAATAAAAACTTTTAGCTGAAATTTACTTTCAACACTATTTGACACGTAGGTCCTATTGTTACAAACAAATAGGTAAATTTGGGTTATTCAATACACTATTTGACACGTAGGTCCTAGTATTACAAACAAATTGGTAAATTTGGGTTATTCAATGCACTATTTGACACGTGGGTCCTATTATTACAAACAAACAGGTAAATTTGGGTTATTCAATACACTATTTGACACGTGGGTCCTATTATGACAAACAAATTGGTAAATTTGGGTTATTCAATACACTATTTGACACGTAGGTCCTATTATTACAAACAAATTGGTAAATTTGGGTTATTCAATACACTATTTGACACGTAGGTCCTATTATTACAAACAAATAGATAAAGTTTGGTCATTCAAATCTTAAGTCATTCAAAAGTTTTTACCAATCAAGTTTATCTCGGACATCCACCATAAAATGCATGTCTATACCACGTAGTCAGTCACCTTAGAAGATACTTTTACATCACGTAGGAAGCTTACTGTCATCCCCATATCATTAGCTCTCAGATTCATAGTGTAAGAAGATATGCTGTAATGCATATCGAAAAGTATACATCATCTATAAATGGCAGTTCTACTCGGACATCGAAAGATAAGTCAGTAGGTGGCGCGTGTTGCAATGTCTTTAAACAACCAGAAATAGTGATGATAAAAAGATTTAAAAATTTGGACTTAATACGTCGGTTCTTTTCACTCTCGACCAATCACAGATAAACAAGTAAGGTCGAGGTTAAGAAAAAAGAAATAACTAATACGATGGACAAAATAGGTTTGCTTTATAAGTAATAACACTCGTTTCTTAACAGCGGTATGACTGAGGTGTATAAAATGAATTGATTATATTTTTATTAGACATTTTCCTGGTACATTATCGATTTGCGGAAAACTCATTTCGTTACGTATATCCTTTCTAAAAATTGCTTTCAAACCTTTCAAACTAATATCTAATGTCATGGGGTACCTCGACTTTAATTCAAAGAGTTTTAATATTGACGGTTAACCAAATCGATACTGGCTCTATTTTAAATCAGGGAAAAGTCCAACAGCACAGAAAGAACAAGCCTGTAGTAATAACGCTGTAAGTTGTTCTTTTATTGATGTTTTTTTTTCTTTCTTTTCTGAGCTATGAAACATTTTAGGCGAAAATTTCCGAGTGCTCCTGCTGCAGACCGAGTACGAGCAGGAAAACGGCATGTGTTCGACTGAACACCGTATCTTCAGTAAACATCTGAAGCCGTCGAAATTATCGATCTCTCTCAGCTTCGTATATGTAATACTTACCTTTTTTTATGAACACTGTAATTTCCTTTAGACTATATTAACTCGATATTAACCAAAGTACTTTAAATGGGCCCAACTTAGAGACAGTAATTTAGTTGATTAACAATAAAAATCGAATGTTGTGTGTTTTACATTTGCCCTTTCTTCCTCATTCGCCTGTGTATTAACATTTATATACATTTACTATGTAGAGTTGTAAAAATCAATATTTTTTTGCTGCTCTGCGTTTTTGTGTTATTCGTTAAAACTGTTTTCACTTTTTTTCGACCTAATCAATATTCTCATGGAACGAGAAAGCTTTTAGTGCAACTTTTGATATGAGTCTCTCTTCCTGCTCGTGTAATTACTATCAACATTCTATCGTATTTAATATTAATGTCAGTAAAAAAAAGAATGTTCATTTTCGTGTCAGCAGAAACAATGTGCGTAGTAATTGTGGACGATAATAACAGTAATAAAAACAAGTTAGAGAAAAACAGACTCCACTAAAGTCATTGATTCGTGGAATTGTATAGAAGATCTGTTTCATATTGGATTAACAACTTGACTCGGGATCAGATTAAATAGTTGGTGAAGAATCAGATTAACTAGTTGACTAGGAATCAGATTAAATAGATGGTGAAGAATCATATTAACTACTTGATGGGGAATCAGATTAAATAGTTGATGAAGAATCAGATTAACTACTTGATGGGGAATCAGATTAAATAGTTGGTGAAGAATCAGATTAACAACTTGACTAGGGATCAGATTAAATAGTTGGTGAAGAATCAGATTAACTAGTTGACTAGGAATAAGATTAAATAGTTGGTGAAGAATCAGATTAACTTCTTGATGGGGAATCAGATTAATAACTTGACTAGGGATCAGATTAAATAGTTGGTGAAGAATCAGATTAACTACTTGACGGGGATTCAGATTAAATAGCTGGTGAAGAATCAGATTAACTAGTTGACTAGGAATAAAATGAAATAGTTGGTGAAGAATCAGATTAACTACTTGATGGGGAATCAGATTAAATAGTTGGTGAAGAATCAGATTAACTTCTTGATGCGGAATCAGATTAAATAGTTGGTGAAGAATCAGATTAACTAGTTGACTAGGAATAAGATTAAATAGTTGGTGAAGAATCATATTAGATAGTTGACTGAGAATCAGATTAAATAGTTGACTAGGAATGATATTAAATAGTTGGTGAAGAATCATATTAACTGTTTGACGGGGAATCACATTAAAAAGTTAACTAGAAATCAGATTAACTTGTGATTATTGGGACTTGAACTTCAAAAACTGTCTTGTAGCTTCAAAGTATCACATGAAATTCTTAGAATTTCAGAGAAGTTTTCGGGCTGTCAACACTATGATTATCTTTAGAAACGATATCAATTGATATTGGACAAGAATTCGATTATGATCGAAGGGGGCTGATGAGAAGCTTCTAAGTTCCTTATATTTTGTAGTGTTATCAAATTGTGTCCTCTCGCATTTCTTGAGCACACATGAAAATATAACGCATGTAGCGTAGTGGTGAGAAATTTAATAAAACGACCTACCTTTTTCTTCACTTCATTGCCCTGACGATTTTGAATGCATAAAAAGAAACTGATGTCGAAATTTTTAATTATTTCATTTGATTTAAATAAAGAAAAGGTTTCTGTACTTTCTCCCGGAGATTGCATTTTTAACACACACACACACACGTTGCTGTTTATCATTTGTTAACTGGAGAGCCATAATTATATTATTAAATGTGAACATTCATTAGCCGTGAAGAGAATTGATTTACTTTCTCACAGCATTTTCTACTGTACAACTAATTAAGAAGGAACATTAAAATGGAAATATGATTTGTATTTAATTAATTAACTTATATCGATGTGGGTTTGATTAAGAAACTTGTGATCTTGATTAAACGTCAGAGTCCGTATAGCGACATCTGTTTATAAACAAAGCACATTTACGGATTTTCTGGCGCTTTTTCTGCGTAAAATATGTCGTGTGCATTATCACATACAATTACTAGGAGGGGATACACGTGTAGAATCATACTATGTTGGTTATGACATCAAAGTCCTGGAATGAGACACATGAATACAGTCATGTTCTGTAGGTAGCACACCAAACGTTTGGGTTGAGTCCTCATTCATACATCTACACTGTAAATTGTTACGCCAAATTACTGGAAATATATTGAAAAATCGAATCGTGCTGTGTAGATTACCACTTAAAACAGATATGACGAGTATAATCGTGTTCTGTGGATTTACTGCTCAAATCAGACACAGGAATACATCCATGTGATGTCAGTTAACACCAAACTACTGGTTTGAAACACATTAATACAGCCATGTAGTGCAGATTAATTAACACATGAAACTGATGGGATGAGACACAGGAATATAATCATGTGGTGTATATTATTAGAACAAACTGTTGGTACTAAATACACAAATACAATCACGTGGTATATATCATTACAACAAACTGTTGGTACTAAATACACAAATACAATCACGTGGTACATATAATTACAACAAACTGTTGGTACTAAATACACAAATACAATCATGTGGTACATATCATTACAACAAACTGTTGG
>NW_013669568.1:41443-43239 GCF_000517525.1 Limulus polyphemus | reverse complement strand
GGTATTTTGAGCAAACACAATGACACATAAATAGTGCTCCATATTATACCCGGATATGTTATTCAATGCCTCTCAAAACCGAGTGCTGTATTAATTATAAAATGTCTTTTAAGCAAAGCTTACTTTTTCCGGTTACAAGGTTACAACTTCCGGTCTTCAATGGAAATGAGAAACAAACACTTTACACCTAGTATTTAACTGTATTTCCAGTATCTTCATTGATATATCAAGAGTTTTGTATTTTAAAAATCCATAATAAGCCTTAATAGCTTATCAAACGCCACTCCAAACCTTAAAACGTTAAACAAAACTAGCTTTTTTTTTAAAAAAAGAGAAATATTTAACATTTAAACTTTAGACAAGAACAACCTAACGTTAAATGTAACCAGTAAACAATAATTATTAAACATATAAATACCAGTTGAACCAGTGTTGTTGGTTTTTGCGTGAACTTCAGTTATGTAACTTCTTGTTATTACTATGTTTAGAAGAAAGTAATGATTTTTTTCTGTACTATATAAATGAATAAAATTAAAGAGTTCCTTACAAAGTAATAGTTCCTTTTGTTTACCAGAACGTCAGCGTTCCTCAGCCATATCAAGAAAGCGAGTAGTGTCACGATATATACTTGCTCGTACATTAATTAAATATGCGAAAATAAACAAGGATTTTCCTAACATGTACATATAAGTGTGTAAATATGTGAATTCCCACATATTTGTATATCTGTGGAAACAGATATTCAGGCACATGAAATTGATTTACACGCCAGCGCGTAATTATATTTACAGTCAAGCAAGCAAGTCATTATTATTGTATTAGGGCTACAACACTCTGTGAGCATGTGCCTTTAATATGCATGAGACTTTACACGTCACCTAGCTACAGTAGTCAGTTGTCTTTAATCTGCTTTTGACGGTGTCTTTCATCGACGCTATACTCGCTGCGTCCTTTTGATAGTGTAATTAATGAGTCTGGCCTTACCAGCCCTAGGGAATGCTGGGAGCCGCCACAAATTAGTAGCCTAATCAAAGCCTTATTGAGGAACTCGTCGTTATATATTGAGAAGCAATGCGGAGTTAATATGTAGGAACAGAGTATTTGAACGCATTTTTTAACTCAGATGTAATTAAAACAGCAGAGAGACTAATATCACACAGAGGCAAATATGTATATATATGTATATCTAGAGAGAGAGAGAGAAAACGAATATATCTCTGCAGACTTTAAGACTTTAATTGCTTCTTAATTATATTACCAGCGCTCCTTGATTTTGAAGAATAACAAATAGAAGAGTAATTCATCAATACGTCGAAAGTTAACATAAATGTTTTTGTAATTTTAATTGCTTCGTAAGTTGTACTAATTAAATGAGGATTTGTAGGAGAGACTGAATCCGCCCTGTACGTAAACCCTCAGCTACAGTTCAAGTGAATGAATTATAGTTTAATTTTGAATGTATATACGAAGTAAAAGAATAAAAAGCAAAGATATATAGATAGGAACGCACGGACAAACATGCAGGTGGATTTCACTTATGGAACAGGATTTCCTACAAAACAGCGATTAGTAGACGTTGAAACTAATCAGTACATATATATATATACACAACGTTCAAATTAATCAGTATATATATATATATATATATATAAACACAACGTTCAAACTAATCAGTATATATATATATACACAACGTTCAAATTAATCAGTATATATATATATATATATATATAAACACAACGTTCAAACTAATCAGTATATATATATATACACAACGTTCAAACTACTCAGTATAT
>NW_013669568.1:38623-40659 GCF_000517525.1 Limulus polyphemus | reverse complement strand
ATAAGCTGAGCTGATTTCAACACAACATAGTAATTATTAGTAAACCGTTTAGCTACATAAGCTGAGCTGATTTCAACACAACACAGTAATTATTAGTAAACAGTTTAGCTACATTAGTTGAGCTGATATCAACACAAGTTTCAGATTTTCAGTCGGATACCAGGAGGAAGGTAAATAATAGTAAATGCCAGAGTATGTGATGAACATGAAAAACGAAAGAAAGGAACATGCCATATTTGTCATGTTTGTCGTCTTTGTGATCCATGCACTGTACCTACGATGAATATCAATTACAACAAAAAGCGCAAAAGTAGTCAGTTGTCAAATCAGTAAAAAAAAAAAAGGGTCGAGTTTTTCGTGGCGACGGGTCTTAAAATAACTAGGGTTAGTTATCTCTATACTTAAATTAATAATATGTCATTGAGGACAAAGCTAATAACAAAACTATAGTGTAGGAACTTGTTTTAAACCTATTGTATATTTGAATCAACAGATAACAAAAGGCCGTTTATGAATGTTAAAACTACACACCTGTAAATCCAACTTAAACCTTTGAAACACATTCTTTTAATTAGGCATGTTATCGAATAAAGAGTTATTTTTTAACTAATGCTTAATATTTATTGTTATAATTATGTATAATTATAGTTCATTCTATAATCAGAAGTAAGTTTTTGCTGAAATATTGGGGGTTATGATTCGTTTATCAATTTTCCTTAGATCGCTAGAGTAAAATTGATAAAAAAAAATATTTTTCGTAATTGTTATTCATTTAGAGCTCACGAGATACTTGACAAGTTTCGGTTTAGTGCATAGACTTCTGAAAGAAATAATTTGATGATTGTTTACTGCGTTTATTATAAGAGCAAAAATAACAACTGAGGTATTACTTTGTTTGTTTGTAATTAAGCACAAAGCTACACAATGGGCTATCTGAGTTCTGCCCACCACGGGTATCGAAACCCGGATTCTACTGTTGTAAGTCTGCAGACATGCCGCTGTGCTACTGGGGGGGTCTATTACTTAGTAATTATTTTCTATTCAGAACAACGGTTTGGTTGTAATTAAGCACAAAGCTACACAATGGGCTATCTGCACTCTGCCCACCAAAATTTGAATATTTCTGCTTGGAGCACTGATTTGTGTTTGTTTGAAAGTTAAACAGAAAGCTGCAGAATGGGCTATCTGCGTTCTGCTCACCATGAGTATCGAAACCCGATTTCTAGCGTTGTAAGTCCTCAGACATACCGCTGTGTCACTGATGGGGGCGGAGTAGTGGTACCTTTAAAAGAGATATGTTTTTTTACTTCGGTTGTAGAGAGATTCGTCTCAAATCTAAAAATTAACATTTCTGAAATCATGCTTGTTGATTATCTCTTAAAGCTTCGATAAAGATTGACTTTCTTAAGTGTTCTGTTAAAGTATTTCTTTCATTGGCAAGAATAGACTTTCTAAAATGTTCATTTTTTTATTCACTGCTTTACTTTATACTAAGATTAAGTTTTGGAGAAAAGCTTCATATTTATTTCTTGTTAGGTGCTATTAATTTTGGACAAACTCTCTGAAGTGTCGCAGCAGAATTATTTTAGAACACTTTGTGCTGTAACTAAGGCAACTAAGTGTCTGATAATCGTTTTTTTTTTAGGGTTACACCTCTCATTTTTATGGCTAGTATTTTACACGATTCCTTGCAGTTTCTAGCACTTTATCTATGAGAATAATGTAATTCTTTCGTTAAAATTGTGATCTTGCATGACCTGAATGTAGTCAGGTAGAAAATCACATCAAATTACTAGGGTGAGATACGTAAATAGAGATCTATCTCGTATAATATCCAACCAAACTGAAAAACAAACATTCAAGATAAACAGAAATGTCACTTATATAAACCTTCATTTACAACTTTAAAATATCGTTGTTTTAGCATCATTCACTCTTTTACGACAAGGCTTAATGCATAAAGAGGAACTCGAAAAAATATTAAGAGACTTTCTTCCACTCAGTTCTTTCATTATAAGTAAAGTCAATATCAACTT
>NW_013669568.1:33465-38613 GCF_000517525.1 Limulus polyphemus | reverse complement strand
CACAAATACAATCATGTGGTACATATCATTACAACAAACTGTTGGTACTAAATATACAAATAAATCATGTGGTGTATATCATTACAACAAACTGTTGGTACTAAATATACAAATAAATCACGTGGTATATATCATTACAACAAACTGTTGGTACTAAATACACAAATACAATCACGTGGTACATATCGTTACAACAAACTGTTGGTACTAAATACACGTACTGTATATTGTTACAAAAAGTAGCTTAGATGATACTTTTTGAATGTAGTCAGGTAGAAAATCACATCAAATTACTAGGGTGAGATACGTAAATAGAGATCTATCTCGTATAATATCCAACCAAACTGAAAAAAAAAAACATTCAAGGTAAACAGAAATGTCACTTATATAAACCTTCATTTACAACTTTAAAATATCGTTGTTTTAGCATCATTCACTCTTTTACGACAAGATTTAATACATAAAAAGAAACTCGAAAAAATAATGAGAGACCTTCTTCCACTTTCTTTCATTATAAGTAAAGTCAATATCAACTTCCGGTCCGTAACGAAATTATTAAAATATGATCATTATAAATGGTATTTTGAGCAACTCACAATTTGCAAATAGCGGGTTCGAATCCCATCACCGAACATGTTCGCCCTCTGTGCTGATCGATTCAACTTTTCGTCAGTAAAAGAGTAGTTCAATAATAGGCAGTGGGTTGTGTTGACTAGCTGCCTTCCCTCTAGTCTATCATTTTAAAATTATGGACGGTTATTGCAGATAGCCCACGAGTAACTTTCGCGAAATTCATTAAACAAAAAACAAAAACAAAATGTTTTCATTGTTCTTTCTTTTATTTAGAGTAATTCAGTCTCCGAATAAATTTCATTGTTCGAATCATTATTTATAGGCTTGTTTTTTTGGCTGCACCATTTTCTTCTATACATATTTAAAGATGTTTAAACCTTTACAAACTAAAGTTCCAAATTAGCTTCGGTTTAACTGAAGTTACCGATTAAACTCGGTTTAAAGCACTTTTTCATTTATTACTCACTATGAAGAATCAACATATTTAAATTGCAAAAATCAATTGAAACAAAGAAAAAAAGTATTCATTATAATAAAGAGACTTGCTCAAATTATAAGAAATTACGTTTGATATATTTTTTGTACTTAGAGCATTTGTTTACACCACCATGACAAACCTTTTAGAATTAACTGATGCTTGGAGTTATGTTATGCCATTACTAGAATCAATATTTTTAGAATACAGTTGAATGAATAATTTAACTACACGCCACTTCCATTTACGAGTAGATTCAAGCAACTTTATAGATCTATATTTTATTGATTGAGTGAAATTCTAAAGTAAATTCTAATTTCCTTCTAAAAAATATAGCCCAAACCGATATATTAATGAGATCCCGTAGAAAAAAAATATTTACTTCCGATTTCTTTTTGGAGTAAAACAAGTTTGCTAGAGAGGTATACTTTGTTTTCGTAATATTAAGTTGATGTCACAACCCTACTAAACGGGGTTATTTACTTCCGATTTTTTTATGGGAGTAAAACAAGTTTGCTAGAGAGGTATACTTTGTTTTCGTAATATTAAGTTGATGTCACAACTCTACTAAACGGGGTTATTTACTTCCGATTTTTTTTTATGGAAGTAAAACAAGTTTGCTAGAGAGGTATACTTTGTTTTCGTAATATTAAGTTGACGTCACAACCCTACTAAACGGGGTTATTTACTTCCGATTTTTTTTTATGGGAGTAAACAAGTTTGCTAGAGAGGTATACTTTGTTTTCGTAATATTAAGTTGATGTCACAACCCTAATAAACGGGGTTATTTACTTCCGATTTTTTTATGGGAGTAAAACAAGTTTGCTAGAGAGGTATACTTTGTTTTCGTAATATTAAGTTGATGTCACAACCCTACTAAACGGGGTTAATGAAATGATATCTTAAAGGAGCGATGTCAAAATGTTTAACGCCTTGTTTAATGGAAATAAAACGCCTATAAACCGTATTTCGGAAAGCAGAACTGTCGGGCGTGGTCTCGTGGCTAGCGCGTGCTTGGACTGTGAAACCGTAAGTTCATGGCTCTCGTCCTGTTATTCTACACAAGAACATTGAACATATTGTAGTTTATTCTATACATAACAACACAAGAACATTGAACATGTTGTTGTTTATTCTATATACAACAACACAAGAACATTGAAAATATTGTTGTTTATTCTAAACACAACAACACAAGAACATTGAACATATTGTTGTTTATTCTATATACAACAACACAAGAACATCTAACATATTGTTGTTTATTCTAAACACAACAACACAAGAACATTGAATATATTGTTATTGTTTTTTCTATACACAACAACACAATAACATTGAACATATTGTTGTTTATTCTATACACAACAACACAAGAACATTGAACATATTGTTGTTTATTCTATATACAACAACACAAGAACATTGAACATGTTGTTGTTTATTCTATATACAACAACAAAAGAACATTTAACATATTGTTGTTTATTCTAAACATAACAACACAAGAACATTGAACATGTTGTTGTTTATTCTATGTAACACACCAACACAATAACATTGAACATATTGTTGTTTATTCTATACACAACAACACAAGAACACTGAAAATATTGTTGCTTATTCTAAACACAACAACACCAGAACATTGAATGTATTGTTGTTTTTTCTATACACAACAACACAATAACATTAAACATATTGTTGTTTATTCTATACACAACAACTCAATAATCTGCGAGTCGTGGGTTCGAATCCCCGTCCCACCAAACATACTCGCCCTTTCAGCCGTGAGACGTTATAATGTGACGGTCAATCCCACTATTCATTGGTAAAAGAGTAGCCCAAGAGTTTGCGACGGGTGGCGTTGACTAGCTGCCTTCTCTTTAGTCTATCACTGTTAAATTAGGGGCCGGCTAGCGCAGATAGCCCTGGAATAGCTTTGAGCAAAATTAAAAAACAAACAAACATTTATTTCAAGAATTGTGCTTTATCTTTGAGGAACGACCTGAACTGATCAGTTAATTTTGTTCGTTACACGTGGCGAGTCTATTACTAATTCTACTTAAGATGTCGGCCAACTATTTTAATGCGATTGCATGATTCTAGTTAATAATATACAGTTAACCGTCCCATTTAAGTTTTTACTTTAATTTCGATATCAGTGTATGATACATTTGTGGACATCTTACTTATAAACTTAAAGGTCATCTTTAATTACCAATACAGAGACTTAAACGATCAAAAGTGACATCTCTCAAAGTAAAAAAATAAAACCAATGGGCCTTCAAAACAGGCATTTCTAAGTTATAGATTGTATGTAAGACGATCTTGACATGGAACATTGTTTGTTTACAAATGTTTGGCATTAGTGTAAATATGGTTATTCAAAAATGTAAATATAAATGACAATGTAGGTCCATGAAGATCGCAATGCCAAGGACACATTGGTATGGAGGCTCTGAAAACTAAACAACAGTTCCTTGCAAAGATTTTGTTGATCAAACCCTAAGCGTGTGATTCAGAGAAAGAAAATATTACCAGTCACTAACTAATTCAATGAGTCGAATCTTAACCGTCAGAACTCCATGCGTGACGGTCAATCTCCTGCAGCACCAAACAATCAAAAGAGGGCGTTACAGCCAAAAAAGTTGTATAATGACATTACGAACTTAATCTGATCTTCTAATCCGCTATAGATATTGGTTCCATTCAAGCTGTTAAAACGATTAGTGATGGTTGAAAGAGAAATAGTGGATCTCGAATCACAGGCACCCGAGAAGCACGTGTCTACTCGCTCGAGAAAGTATTCTGTTATTCATTCATGAAATGCCATGAATTTCCCTTTCGTCCAATTAATTTACCCATAATCCTTAGTACCACAGTCAGCATTAAGTCCGGTGTTTTAATATCTCACCCCGCACGTGCTGCTTAAGAGGAAATTTGCTTTGTATCTCAGAGTGGTGATTCACGAAAAGCTAACACTCCAAGCGAGTCGTGAATGCCGTCCTGTCAAGTTACCAAACATGTGAGCTCTACAAAGGTATTACTTCAGATGAAAAAGCCTAACTTCCGCTATAGTGGAGGCCACTCTTTACTACAGTACTTTGTACCTTCCAGGCTGAGAAGAACTGCATACACTAGTTCAGAAGTCGTCTTCGTCAACTCGAAAACGTTTCATAGGACTAACGTACTCGAATAAGTAGAATCATTTATTTCCCAAGAGTGTGGACTAAAATATAGGACTTTAAGTTTTAAAGCCAAGCTTAATGAATTATACATTCAAATGAAAGCTTGCAAGTGTGTTGAATTATCTGTGCCGGATGGTTGCATTTCGCAATAACTAAACAAAAGGGTACAGCAACATGTCCAAACTGTTACATGCCCGAGAAAATCAATGTAACTACTCAGCCAGTTGTGAACATAAACATTTAGAAAAGATTCATCAATCATCAGCACTTAACATGGACATTTAGAAAGAATTCATCAGCTCTGCGTTTAGCGTATCCATCTTCAGACACCTAAAAATAACTATTTACAAACGTCAACAAGCACCTACTAAATGCTTAGAAATAAAATATACAGAGGTGAATAAACACCTACTCAGTGAACATGGAATATGATGAACACAAACATACTTTCAATGCGAGGATAATGTCGTACTCGATTCTTGTCTCTAGGTGACATTCTCGTGACATATAAACAGGTGATTACAGTAATAGATGGAAGTTTGATTCTTGTTTCTAGGTGACATATAAACAGGTGATTACAGTAATAGCTGGAAATTTGATTCTTGTCTCTAGGTGACATTCTCGTGACATATAAACAGGTGATTACAGTAATAGATGGAAGTTTGATTCTTGTTTCTAGGTGACATATAAACAGGTGATTACAGTAATAGCTGGAAACTTGATTCTTGTCTTTAGGTGACATATAAGCAGGTGATTACAGTAATAGCTGGAAATTTGATTCTTGTCTCTAGGTGACATTCTCGTGACATATAAACAGGTGATTACAGTAATAGATGGAAGTTTGATTCTTGTTTCTAGGTGACATATAAACAGGTGATTACAGTAATAGCTGGAAACTTGATTCTTGTC
>NW_013669568.1:31129-32687 GCF_000517525.1 Limulus polyphemus | reverse complement strand
ATTCTCGTGACATATAAAACAGGTGATTACAGTAATAGATGGAAGTTTGATTCTTGTTTCTAGGTGACATATAAACAGGTGATTACAGTAATAGCTGGAAACTTGATTCTTGTCTTTAGGTGACATATAAGCAGGTGATTACAGTAATAGCTGGAAATTTGATTCTTGTCTCTAGGTGACATTCTCGTGACATATAAACAGGTGATTACAGTAATAGCTGGAAATTTATTTTTCATATTCATTGAATAGCCTTTTTTTTCTCCTACTGACTTACGTCATCACAATTTTTATCCTAAAATAATCATGTTTCACTACATTAGATGTAAAAGCCAAACAATTGTAATAATGTTCAGTCAAGCGTTTTACATTAAAAGCGTCCGTGCTGAGCTTTCAGATAGTGTGTTCGTATCCGAGCACATACTGTTGGCAGATAATGATATGACTGTTAAAGTCACATTGTTACCCTATCTACGTCCGAACACATACTGTTGGCAGATAATGATATGACTGTTAAAGTCACATTGTTACCCTATCTACGTCCGAACACATACTGTTGGCAGATAATGCTACGACTGTTAAAGTAACATTGTTTCGCTAATCTACATTTACGCACACTAATATATATATATATACAGACTTTCCAGTGAAGAACGTTTTTTTTTTGAATGATATATTGTTAAATGATAAAGGTCCAACATCAGACCGTGTATATTTTCTTAAGTTTTATTCATCACCTATAAATCCCTGGGCTTTTTCAACTCTGTCTGATCTCTAGATCTGCCGCTTTTGTTAAATTAATGACCAGTTAAAATGTTAACAATCTCCTCTTCCTTCACGTTTTAAATGAGCGACTTCTCTCATTTTGTCGTTTCTAGAATCCATGTACATCTATTTCTGAAACTAATCTTCAAACATCTGTTTAACATCATTCTTCTAGTTTTAAGTGTGACGAACTTCTTGAGACCTATAAATTCTGTTTTCTTCCCACTTACGACGTGGGGCCACACAGGGATGTGTAACGTGGTCAGACTCCTGAAACTTCTTAACAAGAAACTGTAGAAACGCTGTGCTTAGCTCCAGCAGTCCAAATCAATGATATCAACAACTCACTGACGAATTTTGGAATTAAAGAGCATGATGCTGTAATTAAAGAACGTCCATATAATCATCCCCAGTTATAACTAAATCCAACCAACAAAGTTTTTTTTTTGGGGGGGGGGATAAATAAGAATGATTAATATCGAACTTTAACCTTTCTTTCTTATTTTAACTTGTTGATTAAAAACGTTCTGGGGAAGGGAACGTTAAACGCAAATATAATAAAAATATCATAATTTTGTTTTTCAAAATTCATCCAACATTGGTTAAATTGTCGATTTAAAAAACGTTATGTTAAATGCATAAATATACTGGGGACCACAAATGTGTACAAAATAGTCTAATTAATGGTATATAATCATTGAATATACAATTAACTTTGAACAGCGAGTCTAACTTGTTAAAATGATAGTTTTATTGTTAGCCAAGTATTTATTCTTACTGAAGATTATTGTTACCA
>NW_013669568.1:29370-30129 GCF_000517525.1 Limulus polyphemus | reverse complement strand
AGAATTACCACAAATATTATTAGCACTGACACAATTATGAGAATAACCACCAAATATTATTAGCACTGACACAATTACGGGAATAACCACCAAATATTATTAGCAGTGACACAATTACGAGAATTACCACAAATATTATTAGCAGTGACACAATTACGGGAATAACCACCAAATATTATTAGCAGTGACACAATTGCGAGAATAACCACCAAATATTATTAGCAGTGACACAACTGCGAGGATTACCACCAAATATTATTAGCAGTGACACAATTACGGGAATAACCACCAAATATTATGAACAGTGACATAATTACGAGAATAACCACCAAATATTATTAGCAGTGACACAATTACGAGAATTACCACAAATATTATTAGCACTGACACAATTTTGAGAATTACCACCAAATGTTATTAGCAGTGACACAACTGCGAGAGTTACCACCAAATATTATTAGCAGTGACACAATTACGGGAATAACCACCAAATATTATTAGCAGTGACACAATTACGAGAATTACCACAGATATTATTAGCAGTGACACAATTACGGGAATAACCACCAAATATTATTAGCAGTGACACAATTACGAGAATAACCACCAAATATTATTAGCAGTGACACAATTACGAGAATAACCACCAAATATTATTAGCAGTGACACAATTACGAGAATAACCACCAAATATTATTAGCAGTGACACAATTACGGGAACAATAAACAAATATTATTAGCAGTGACACAATTACGAGA
>NW_013669568.1:20611-28532 GCF_000517525.1 Limulus polyphemus | reverse complement strand
ACACAGATTATTGTTACAATTCATTAGTAGTTCACATTGACCGGCCAGAAACTTCAGAACAAAACACAGATTATTGTTACAATTCACTAGTAGTTCACATTGACCGGCCAGAAACTTCAGAACAAAACACAGATTATTGTTACAATTCACTAGTAGTTCACATTGACCGGCCAGAAACATGATGACCAAATACTAAATCAACTTTTACAGAACTAAAGGAAAGTTTAAAGACCAAAAGATTTGGCGACCGAGAGATGAGTTAATATATGATTGAATGCTGAGACAAAGGGTCTATAGTGTGGAAATAAAAAGAAGAAACCAATGGAACCGTCCAATCTCCAAGATGCGGTTATTATGTTAAACACTTCACGAAGGTTATAGGCACGATCTGTAATAGTATTTTCAAATACAATACACGTGTTTACACGGTTTACATGTTGTTTATTTGCTGTTCAATTTCGTTTTATAGAGATTGGAGTTCCTTATATTAACTGATACTGTCTTCGTTTTTATGATGCATAAAATATTATGATAGGAATCCAATAAATCATAGCATCTCATTAGCGGATAGCGGTACAACTATGCCAAACATATTAGCATTATTGCCTAGGGAGAATTAAAAAAAATGAAAACTTTTAACTGCTTTGAAACATGATAAAACATTCTTGTGGGACACAATAGATGTACCCATATTTACGAGTGAGCTTTCCTGCTAGATTAAGTGTCAACACACACTAACAGTTAGGACTAACAACCGCCTTGGATCAATGAAACGAGCAAAAACTGCTATACATTGAATCGACTGAACATGGCTATTACCAGGTGCGTTCTTCCAGCACATGGTGTTCAGTTGGTCAGACAAGCCTCGCTCCGCCTTAGACGCGCCTACATCATGTTGACAGCTGGAGATCAAACACACGTGGCCTCACCACTAATGCGATTCAAATAACGTGATAGGGAGACCAGTCGACCGATCTTTCTATTGAGCAAGATAATTACACTGCTTATGATGAGCATTTGTGCGTGTAGTGTTGATGTCGAACAAATGCTAGATGCTTGGGTGCACAACTACACTGAATCCCCCCCTCCCCAATCAAGGGTTTTGGCCTCTAGGCTGTTGTAGGTGGCCGTGCTAAATTTTTTTCTTTTGTCTTGAAGATGAATTTACTAAAGCCATTTCAGCTATCCATGAAAAACATAAGTTCAGTCTAGAATTGGCTTTCATAGTATATGGCTCTTGAGTGCCCTCTCTCGGTAATGATGTTAACCAATAAACTTCGTTCTGCATCACTAGGAAAGAGTATGTATGGTTTAGTTTAGTATAGTAACACAGCCACAAGAATGACTTTATATATATATATATACCAAAACATTCAGAATCACGTGGCCAAATTTCTGTGCTTTTTCACCAGTTAGTAACCAGTTATCCTCATAGGGTATACGTATTTGGTGAAGATAAGAACATTTAGAAAGAAAACTTCCCCTCTTTGCCTAGCTCATACCGAAGAATTAATAAATATTTGAAAAAGAACAGATATAAAATTATGAACGTGGAAAAATTAGTCTGAGAGAAGTATATGATCTTCTTACAACAGAGCCTCAGATAAAGAAGCAAAGCGGTGTTATGATGACAGAAAGACATTTCAAAATAATTAATTAGTTCCTAACATCCATTAAATATGGTTTAATATTTCATTCTTCTGGGTTTAGGACTAGAATGAAACTAATTTACGAAGTAAGAATATCGAAGTGTCAGACATACAAGACTCACGAGAAAACCTGAATTATCACCACACTGTTTTACGCCACTGTAATTCATTATGAGCTGAAAAATTGGTCCTTCTTGAATATTTTTATCAGTGATAACAAGTTCAGACTGATAGGCTACGTGGCCTAGATGTGATTTTGGGAAGTGTCATCAGACTAGAAGAATAATTAAAAAAGTAGAGTAGGTGCTGTAGATGTGTCAAATTACTGGCAGAGAAGCAGAAGAAGACATTAAGTTACCAGCCAGACAAGTGGAAGAAGGCTAAGTTACCAGCAGAGAACTGTGAGAAGACTTTAAGTTACCAGGCAGGGAACTGTGAGAAGACTTTAAGTTACCAGCCAGAGAAGTGGAAGAAGGCTAAGTTACCAGCAGAGAACTGTGAGAAGACTTTAGGTTACCAGGCAGGGAACTGTGAGAAGACTTTAAGTTACCAGCCAGAGAAGTGGAAGAAGGCTAAGTTACCAACAGAGAACTGTGAGAAGACTTTAAGTTACCAGGCAGGGAACTGTGAGAAGACTTTAAGTTACCAGCCAGAGAAGTAGAAGAAGACTTTAAGTTACCAGGCAGGGAACTGTGAGAAGACTTTAGGTTACCAGCCAGAGAAGTGGAAGAAGACATTAAGTTGCCAGCTAGAGAAGTGGAAGAAGGCTAAGTTACCAGGCAGGGAACTGTGAGAATACTTTAAGTTACCAGCCAGAGAAATAGAAGAAGACTTTAAGTTACCAGGCAGGGAACTGTGAGAAGACTTTAGGTTAATAGCCCGAGAAGTGGAAGAAGACTAAGTTACCAGCAGGGAACTGTGAGAAGACTTTAAGTTATCAGGTAGAGAAATGGATGAAGGCTTTTAGTTACCAAAATACATAGGTCCGGGAAGGAAATTGGTAATGTGGGTCAAAGCAGACCAGTATTGATACAAAGTGCAAAAAGATATTTCAACAGAGAATTACATGAAATACGGTGTTAAAACATGATTACATTACATAGTATCACTGTAACAATGGTATTGTTGCTCGCGTGAAAGAAATATTGGAAACAGCATAGGAGGTAATGTTCGTTTGAAGGTTGATTGTCTATAGTGGCATCATGAAGACATTCCTTGCTAGCTGGAGGATGGCAGTTGATTACTTTAGTTCATGGACTATGAATACTGGAGCACAAAGCTAAGCCTCATTGTTACACAAACGCATTGTTACGGACTTAGTGTTATAGTGTGTCAGTGACACAATTACGAGAATTACCATCAAGTATTATTAGCAGTGACACAATTACGAGAATTACCACAAATATTATTAGCACTGACACAATTATGAGAATTACCACCAAATGTTATTAGCAGTGACACAATTACGGGAATAACCACCACGTAATTGTGTCACTGCTAATAATATTAACAATAAACAAATATTATTAGGTGCCTTTATTTATTTTACGCTATTTCCATTTCGTCTTTAAACTTATGTAGCCATATATACGTGTATCAAAATATATCAATATACTGTTCATCACTCCCACTTTTTAAAAATAGTATAAAGATTACTTCAATTATATTCTATTGTTTGCATTTTAAGTTCAAATCATCGAACACATAAGACCATAATTTTTGTCGTTAAATTATTTCCAGCTCATAGATGTCATCAAAATCCATTAAATATGTCGGTGTTTTTTTTCTGTAACACTGAATGTTATATTTAAATATTTTATTGTAAATCTGATAAAAATGAAACATAGAAAACATGCTTTCTTGCTCATTACCATAAACGTATTTTAAACTGTTTTTAGCCATCATTCCGTGAAAAAAAAATTTCAAGATCTCTGTTACACTTCATCAGTAAATATTTTAGCTTTAAGATCTGGCACTGGGTGTATCGTGAGTCTAAGCCTTGCGAACAATATCCTCGTATTTTCTGGATATCATTTAAAGCTGTGATTGCTGGACTGACTGGTTTTAAGACCTTTTCAGGTTTAGCTACTTTTCTGAATCAGCTTTGAGGAACATTTCATTACCCTGCATCTTAAGCCATCAAAATCAGAAAACCAGTTTTATCCACCACTTGAGCTAGGGGTATTAAACGTATAAAACTTTCCTTGCCATCCACGTTTCTAGAAATAGATAACGAACGGACTGCATGGCTGTTATTTAATACTTGTATTTGGAAAAAATAAATAGCCATGTCACGATAGTCTGAATAACAGTGATGGCTTTATTCATATTTTTTTAGTATGTTTTACTTGGCGATATTGTAACATATCGAGCTGTGAGTTTGCTTTCTTGTATAAAAATATGTTAATTGTATTGCATACTAATGTAAGAAAAAATATTTTTCTCAAAATGTTGATGAGAAAAATAAATGTTTGAAGTGGTATGTGTGAAGTATTTGTAAGGTATTGGAAATGTGCTGTGTTACTATATAGACGTGTTGTTGTTGCGACCCAGATATTGTCTTACGAATGTGACTGTACTAACGTGTTATATGCAGTTGACCGTGGTAATGTATTATGTATGTGAATAATGTAACTTTCATCATTCAAGATAGCATGACTGTTTCAAAGAAACTTGTTTCCAATGAATCTTTAAACGCATAATATACGTTGATATGCAACTTTTCGCCCTTCTCCCGTTGCTAGTTTGAACATACACTTTTATATAACAGAACAAATAAATATGAATAAATAAAAAACAATCATTAAGTTGAAGTGTGACCCTGAGGCTTGACAGTCCTTTTACTGATAACGACCCTGAGGTTTGAGAGTCCTTTTATTGATAGTGGCCCTGAGGCTTGATAGTTATTTTACTGATAGTGACCCTGAGGTTTGATAGTTAGTCAAGCCTCAGGGTCACTATCAGTAAAAAGTCCTTTTACTGATTGCCAAAACAAGATGAATGGTTTTAAAATAGAATGCCAAACAACACTGTGATCGGTTTTAAAACTGAACAGATTTGTCTGGTAAAAAGTTTACAGAGGATAGAACAAGTCCAAGAACGTTATAACATTTACTGTCAACGTTACGTTTCAGTGTAATACACAAGAGGACATTGAGTCTTAGTGTAATATAAAAGACGACTTTGCTTTCCATTCAGTATTTAAGGGAACATTGCGTCTCAGTGTAATATGTAAGGGAACATTGCGTCTTAGTTTAATATACAAGGGGACATTGCGTCTTAGTGTAATATAGAAGATGACTTTGCTTTCCATTCAGTATGTAAGGGAACATTGCGTCTCAGTGTAATATGCAAGGGGACATTGCGTCTCAGTGTAATATGCAAGGGGACATTGCATCTCAGTGTAATATGCAAGGGGACATTGCGTCTTAGTGTAATATAGAAGATGACTTTGCTTTCCATTCAGTATGTAAGGGAACATTGCGTCTCAGTGTAATATGCAAGGGGACATTGCGTCTCAGTGTAAAATACAAGAGGACATTGTATTTCAGTGTAATTAGCGAGGGGACATTGCGTCTCCGTGTAATATACAAGCGGATATTGCGTCTCAGGATAATATAGGAGAAAACGTTGCGTCTGAAGGTTATATACAAGGGGACATTGCGTCTTAGTGTAATATACAAGGGGAATTTCGTCTCAGGGGAATATACAGGCGGACATTGCGTCTCAGGATAATATAGGAGAAAACGTTGCATCTGAAGGTTATATACAAGGGGACATTGCGTCTTAGTGTAATATACAAGGGGAATTTCGTCTCAGGGGAATATACAAGAGGACATTGCATCTCAGTGTAAAATACAAGAGGACATTGTATTTCAGTGTAATTAGCGAGGGGACATTTTGTCTCAAGGTAATACACAACGGGACATTGCGTCTCAGGATAATATACAAGGGGACATTTCGTCTCAGGGGAATATACAAGGGGACATTTCGTCTCATTGTAACATAAGTGTAATATAAGAAGAGATGTCGCGTCTCAGTTAACATACTAGGGTAGAAGATTTGTTAAAGGTGTGGAAAACCAACTTCTATTCTTCATTTCATACGTCATCAAGACCCCTGTTGGCTACTTTCATTGTCATTGTGGTACAAAACACTTTATCTTAGAAATTAAACTTTGTCAAAAATGTCTTGATGAAAAGCTTCGCTGCTAAGTGCATTTTAGTGGTGTGTCACTCTTTCGGGAAGAACAAGATTAAAAACTATTAACATGAAACATATTAATAAGTAAGTACGCGATCTATAAAAACTTACAATTAATAATTATAGCACGTGATCTTTAACATTAAAGTACAACATCGATAGAATTAAAAATTTTAAATAAAAGGTATATGTAACAATAAAAGCAAGAAGTTATAACATTAAAGCCTTTTAGTTTTTGTGTTTTTTGCGAAAGTTTATGGCTCCATAAAAATTAGGTTATTTTTTCAAACTTTCAGAATCCATAAAAACCACACCCTCTATATTTCCGGAACATAATTATTATTTAGAAAGTCTTTAAAACATTGAATGAAACATTTTCCACAAAAACGTCGTTTGTTTTTTTCCGTGGGCCCAAAATAAGAAAATATTAAAATAAAAAACGGTTCTTTTAAATTACCACTTTATTAGTTTAATACATTCACGATATTGTGTTTGTGCTTCAAGAGAGCCAACTCTTAGGCTTCTTTTGCCAACGAATAGTGAGATTTGCTGTCACATTATAACGCCCTCACGGCTGAAAGGGCGAGCATATTTGGCGGGACGGGGATTCGAACCCGCGATCCTAACCACCTGGCCATGCCGGGCCTTTTGGTAAAACGTAAAATACCCAATTTCGTTACTACCCAAAATATACTCAATTTCGTTATTCCTAAATCTTTTCTCAACGTTTATCATGCTTTGTTCTTTGTTGTTGTTACTTTTTAAACTTACCAAATCTCTTATTTTAAAAACAAAAAACACCGTATTTTTCACCGTACTTTTAAATTAAAAAGAACCCATCTTTCTTCCCTCGTGATTTATCTTTAAAACTTTTTTTTTAAATAGAATCTTCTCTATCTCATCACGTAAAATGCCCAGCTTCTTATTTCTACCTTTGTAGGAATCGAAATTAGATTTCGGAGTTTCCATTGTTTTGTCCTCTGGATTAAGCTCCCAAAACCATTGTTTGAACTTTCTGCTAATTTTATTAATGTCATACTTTAGTTCTGATTTTTAGGGTTAAAATAAAGAATAAAATGGACTTATTTCATTTTGATAAACTGATTTTTAGTTAGGTTTAAAACAAATAAGATGACGTCCACATTAGTTGTTTTTTTTTTTTGCACTCCTCCCCCCCTTCTTGTCTAAAATTTGATTCTTGGTAAATTCTTCGTCCTGTACCATGGTTTTCCTCTCTATATATAGATCACTTTTTCCATCTGGCTTCTCCGAAAAAAAAAAATTCTCGAGTTTGTTCCCAGTATTCAAATTTCTATCCCTCACATAGCTTTGATTAAATTTACTTCTTATAAATTCTTTATCAGAAGAATCCGCTTTTTTGGTCTTGTGAAGAATTTCGAGTCTGTTTTCAGTTTCCAAAAGTTATTCTGTAATATCCTTGATGAAATCTATTCCTTCGGAGTTACCTCTCTGATGAATTTGTTTTTTATTGTGCCAAGATTTTTAAGATTGTTTCCAGTTCTTAAAATTACTCTTGTAATATCTTTGAAAAAAAATTGTTTTTTTTTGTTTAGAAATAAACCTCTCGATTATCTGAACATCATGAATTCGCTGAAAATTTCACATTACCTACGAACTTGCACTAATATCCTGTGTGTAGTACAACAGTTAGCTCAACTTAGAAAAGTGATGTTTATATTTTATTTAAACTTTTTTTAAATAAATGAATAATTAAACAACAGACTGACTTACATTAAGAACTAACCTAAAAGCAGTAAATAATTTAATATTCTATCCAATTATATTGTTTCTTATCCATAGATACAGATTTTTAAAGGTTTGGAGACTGTATTATTTCTAGAGTTTGTTAAATATAGTGGTAAATAATGGTAAGGTATCTGGTTCTATAACATCAAAATGGATATTATATACATGTTATGGAAATCATAGTGTTGATGATATCCGTCACTACAATTATTCATACTGTGTTGAAAATATCCGTGTCTCCAGTTATTCACTCAGTGTTAGGGATAGCCGTGTCTCCAGTTATTCACACAGTGTTAGGGATA
>NW_013669568.1:18829-19611 GCF_000517525.1 Limulus polyphemus | reverse complement strand
AATTAAAGCTTTGTTACATTCTAATAGTTTACTCCCTACAATCTCACAGTCGTTGGACTGTTATGCAGAAAATATGTTGCTATAATAAACGTCCATGTTATTTCCTTTTCGCTCGGACGTCTGCGTTAATAATCACATTAAATTATTTACTGGATAATTATTGGCATACCAGTTTCGAGAATTGTCATAAACTGCAAAATATTATGACATTAACAAATGCTTGATAACACGTCCTGTAACTAACATGAGCAAGTTTATTTAAATAAGAAGACGTAGTTTTGAAAACATACTTCTTGCAACAAGAGGACTAAAGACATACTAAAAATAATACTTTATTTCATTATGGAAAATATTTTGTTTAAAAAAAAAGACGGTTTCCCGTAAAGTCACGTTTTTTCTCATTCTCATGAGATAAGGTTTTGTCAATAAAATCAATTAATCAATATGAAAACAGATTCTTACTAAATGTACAGTTCTACCAATAACCTCCCATTTTATCTATATGAGAGAAGAACATTCAAAAGGAAAATTTTCCCGTGTAATAACAGTTTTCTCAGTAAAAGAACATTCTGTCAACAAAGGACCTCAACAAAATGATGTTTACCAGTAAGACGAGAATTATTTCAATACAAGAACAACACAATGAACGAGAGAAACATTCTCACAATATATCATTTTGTTAATGGAAAGAATAACCCCTCAGTAAATAAAAAGTGTGGCTCCTTAAATGAACTAATATTTCTTTCAATAAAATCACTTTTATTAACGAGAGAATAATTTGT
>NW_013669568.1:15908-17829 GCF_000517525.1 Limulus polyphemus | reverse complement strand
TTAACGAGGTTTTGTGACTCTATATAGCAATATAGCCTCAACGAAGTTACCTCTCTATGTCAGCATTGTATTCTAAGTGGTATTGATATGAGCCCAATCATTCATAATTTGAAACGTTTTGTACACAGAAAAGACATATTTCTTATTCAAAAATTAACACATCAATACTGTTTACCTAAAGTGCAATAAGTCATAAAAGTAGGAGTTAATTATAATATAATAAATCTTTTATCTCGAGAAAAGAAAGCACACACACACACACACATAAACACTGGAAATGTTAAACGGAAATCGTAAAGGAAAAACAAAAACATTTTTCTCCCTCACATAATCGTTTTGGTTATAATATCATAAGAATAACACAATATGTTTGATACAACATAAACATATGTTTGATACAACATAAGGCATGTGTCTGATACAACTTAAGACATGTGTTTGATTAAACATAAGATATACGTTTGATTCAACATAATACACGTATTTGATAAATATAGGACGTGTTTGATACAAAATAAGGCACGTGTTTGATAAAACGTAAAACATGTGCTTGATACAACATAAGACATGTGTTTGATTAAACATAAGAAATGTGTTTGATACCTCAGTTTATGAACACTGACTCAAAACGTTTTATTCACGTGCTTTTAATTTTTTCAACATCCTTGTCCAATTGCTTGTTGAATATCGGAAATTCTAAGACGCCCCCTTGATTTTTGGAAATGGTAAGCGGTTATGTAAAGACACATGTTAGATATTTTTCGCTAAAAACGTTTCTTTATTTACTGTACGTTTGAAGGAAGGTTATACCACACATAAGTTTTATGTTGAGTTGATTGATTCGACAAGTAAAAACTGTTAAACATTAAAGACTTTCGTGTTTTTTTTTACATAGGATTGTATAAAAGTCATAATTCATGCAAACTGACACGAAGGTAAGACTAACTGAATGGGAAATTTTTGAGAGTTCAGTATTAGGCCCATGTTACTCTCACCCAGCCGCGAGTATAGTTATATACGAAACTTCCAAATTTAATAAAACGTACTACAGTGTATCTCATCAGCATCTACGTAACAGCGTTTCACATATTCATCCAATATTTTGTTCCCATTTTGTTTGCTCGTGTTTTCATTTTCCAGCAAACCATAGCCGACAACAACGTACGTTTTACTTCCGGCACTATTTTATGCTGTATCAAACAGATGTCTTATGTTGTATCAAACAAGTGTCTTATGTTGTATAAAACATATGTTTTATGTTGCATTAAATACGTGTCTTATGTTGTATCAAACACATGTCTTATGTTTCATCAAACACGTCTTATTTTGAATCAAACATGTCTTATATTTATCAAACACGTGTCTTATGTTTAATCAAACGCATGTTTTATGTTGTATCAAACACATGTCTTATGTTGTATCAAACATATGTCTTATGCTGTATCAAACAGATGTCTTACGTTGTATCAAACACGTGTCTTGTGTTGTATAAAACACGTGTTTTATGTTGCATCAAACACGTGTTTTGTGTTTTATCAAAAACATGCCTTATGTTTTACATAAAACACGTGTTTGATAAAGCATTAAATATGTGTTTGACACAACATGATACTTCTGTTTGACACAACATAAGACATCTGTTTAATACAGCATAAAACATGTATGATAAAATATAAGACACGTGTTCGACACAACATAAGACATGTTGGTTTATATATATATATATACATAATAAAAAACACATGTCTTATGTTGTATTAAACACATATATTATATCAAACATATGTCTTATGCTGTATCAAACACCTGTCTTATGTTTTATCAAACCACATCTTATGTTGTGTCAAGCACATGTTTTAAGCTGTATCAAACACGTGGCTTATGTTTTATCAAACACATGTCTTATGTTGTGTCAAAACAC
>NW_013669568.1:13400-15861 GCF_000517525.1 Limulus polyphemus | reverse complement strand
ATGTGTGTTTGTGTGCTTTCTTTTCTCGAGATAAAAGATTTATTACATTATAATTAACTCCTACTTTTATGACTTATTGCACTTTAGGTAAACACTATTGATGTGTTAATTTTTGAATAAGAAATATGTCTTTTCTGTGTACAAAACGTTTCAAATTATGAATGATTGGGCTCATATCAATACCACTTAGAATACAATGCTGACATAGAGAGGTAACTTCGTTGAGGCTATATTGCTACATAGAGTCACAAAACCTCGTTGAAAAAAAGATTTTGTGACTCCATGTAGTAATATATCCTTAACGAGGTTTTGTGACTCTATGTAGTAATATATTCATCCTTAACGAGGTTTTCTGACTCTATGTAGTAATATAACCTCAAAAAGATTTTGTGACTCTTATGTAGTAATATATCCTCAACGAGGTTTTGTGACTCCATGTAGTAATATATCCAGTTTTTTGTGTGTACGGTTTTGGAGAACTAGGTTTTAGTTTTTTGTGTGCATGGTTTTGGAGAACTAGGTTTTAGTTTATTTTTAGAATAAAGACATCTTGCTGGACTTTACTAAAATTAGTTTTGTGACTCTATGTAGTAATATATCCTTAACGTGGTATTGTGACTCTGTGTAGCAATATAGCCTTAACCAATTTTTTGACTCTGTAAAGTAACATATTCATCCTCAACAAAGATTTGTGACTCTATGTAATAGTATATCTTCAACAACGTTTTGTGACTCTATGTAGTAATATAACCTCAAAAATATTTTGTGACTCTATGTAGTAATATATTCATCCTTAACGAGGTTTTCTGACTCTATGTAGTAATATAACCTCGGTTTTGGAGAACTAGGTTTTAGTTTTTTGTGTGGACGGTTTTGGAGAACTAGGTTTTAGTTTTTTGTGTGTACGGTTTTGGAGAACTAGGTTTTAGTTTTTTGTGTGCATGGTTTTGGAGAAGTAGGCTTTAGTTTTTTGTGTGTATGGTTTTGGAGAACTAAGTTTTAGTTTTTTGTGTGCACGGTTTTGGAGAACTAGGTTTTAGTATTTCATGTGCATGGTTTTGGAGAACTAGGTTTTTTTTAGTTTTTTGTGTGCACGGTTTTGAAGAACTAGGTTTTAGTTTTTAATGTGCATGGTTTTGGAGAACTAGGTTTTAGTTTTTTGTGTGTACGGTTTTGGAGAACTAGGTTTTAGTATTTCATGTGCGCCCTAGTTCTACAAAACACAAACTGTAATCCGAAAGTATTTATTGAAGATAAAGAATCTCGCTGACTCAGCAAGAAACCAGTAATATAACAAGTTGTCTTTATGATGCAGCTCGAGCTCTGGAGAATTATAAAGCTGCCTGTCCATGAGATGACCTTATGAAGCCAGCTAAAAGTAGTTCCTTGTCACAAGGTCCTTCGACTGGACGTAATGGTTAATGGGACAAGCGTGATATCACCACATTACGTATTCAACTGTAGAAGGTGAGTTATCGCTTCTATACGGCTCTATTATACTTGTTATCATATCATAAGAGCTATAAATATAGGATTACTGAGCCAAACTACTAATTTCATATATTTTATGAACCTTTACAACTTTTCCAGGGAGTATTATCTGACAGAGCTTTGATATGGTTGTTAATATATGAAATATTAAATAAACGTTCAACAATATAATTACAATAACATGAGATTATTCACTGCAGTTATACCAGCCTCTTTTTATTGGTCAAACTGAAATATTTGTTATAAACCATTTACTTCTACTTCCTATATTTGTTATAAACTGTATACTTTTACTTGCTATATTTGTTATAAACTGTATACTTCTACTTGCTATATTTGTTATAAACTGTTTACTTCTACTTGCTATATTTGTTATCAACTGTTTACTTCTACTTGCTATATTTGTTATAAACGTTTACTTCTACTTGCTATATTTGTTATAAACTGTTTACTTCTACTTGCTATATTTGTTATAAACCGTTTACTTCTACTTGCTATATTTGTTATAAACGTTTACTTCTACTTGCCATATTTGTTATAAACCGTTTACTTCTACTTGCTATATTTGTTATAAACGTTTACTTCTACTTGCCATATTTGTTATAAACCGTTTACTTCTACTTGCTATATTTGTTATAAACTGTTTACTTCTACTTGCTATATTTGTTGTAAACTGTTTACTTCTACTTGCTATATTTGTTGTAAACTGTTTACTTCTACTTGCTATATTTGCTATAAACTGTTTACTTCTACTTGTTATATTTGTTGTAAACTGTTTACTTCTACTTGCTATACTTGCTATAAACTGTTTACTTCTACTTGTTATATTTGTTATAAACTGTTTACTTCCGCTTGCTATACTTGCTATAAACTGTTTACTTCTACTTGTTATATTTGTTATAAACTGTTTACTTCCGCTTGCTATATTTGTAATAAATTGTATACTTCTACTTGCTATAAACTGTTTACT
>NW_013669568.1:0-12400 GCF_000517525.1 Limulus polyphemus | reverse complement strand
TATATTTGTTATAAACTGTTTACTTCTACTTGCTATATTTGTTGTAAACTGTTTACTTCTACTTGCTATATTTGTTATAAACTGTATACTTCTACTTGCTATATTTGTTATAACTTGTTTACTTCCGCTTGCTTTATTTGTTATAAACTGTTTACTTCTACTTGTTATATTTGTTATAACTTGTTTACTTCTACTTGCTATATTTGTTGTAAACTGTTTACTTCTACTTGCTATATTTGTTATAAACTGTTTACTTCTACTTGCTATATTTGTTATAAACTGTTTACTTCTACTTGCTATATTTGTTGTAAACTGTTTACTTCTACGTGCTGTATTTGTTATAAACTGTTTACTTCCGCTTGCTATATTTGTTGTAACTTGTTTGAAATACTGATGGTGTTTAAAGTGGTTTACACTTCCAACGGCGATTATTCCACAATCTTAATGCCCGTAGTAATGGTGTCTTACCATATTCTGATACTTTTAATAACTCCACTTATTTAATTACTGGACATAAAGATGAAGTGTTATATCATTAATAGTCATACCTCTATGTCATGCACTGCTATATGCCATACTGGCAGTGTCTTACAGTATTACCGAATTTATTCACGATGTCTTACTTCAAAAAGAACCCTAATCATAGTCAACTATAACTCTCAATGATACTGTATTGTAGAATTACTCTCAATACTAATAGTGTATTAATAAATTACTTACCATTTGGACGATGTCTTGCATCCTTAACAATAATGTCAATGTCTTTATTTATTGTTGTTTTCATTAAAAATATTGTTTATACTTGTTAGTATATCGAACGTAATTACTTTTTATCTAGCTTAGATTTTGAATTTGGGACTAACCTATGACTCTGAACCTTGGATTACGGCCGAAAATGTTGTTAGCGACGAGCTAATAATGAGTTTTTAATCGTTGTAAGTAGAAAGGTAAGGGAAATATATTTAATTAGCTATAGTGATGGTCAGGTTGATTTCTAGTTTTACTCTCAGTGCAGAACTTATGATGATCGAAATCCATTATTATTACTACACTAACAATGTCTTTCACCTTTATTATCCATTATTATTACTACAATAACAATGTCTTTCACCTTTATTATCTATTATTATTACTACAATAACAATGTATTTCACCTTTATTATCCATTATTATTACTACACTAACAATGTCTTTCACCTTTATTATCCATTATTATTACTACAATAACAATGTATTTCACCTTTATTATCCATTATTATTACTACAATAACAATGTCTTTCACCTTTATTATCTATTATTATTACTACACTAACAATGTCTTTCACCTTTATTATCCATTATTATTACTACACTAACAATGTATTTCACCTTTATTATCCATTATTGTTACTACAATAACAATGTCTTTCACCTTTATTATCCATTATTATTACTACACTAACAATGTCTTTTACCTTTATTATCCAATATTATTACTACACTAACAATGTCTTTTACCTTTATTATCCATTATTATTACTACACTAACAATGTCTTTCACCTTAATTATCCATACTGACAGTGCCTTACATCATTACTGGCATTACACTTAGTGTTTTTTGTCACTTACTTTTACACTAACAATGTGATTAAACTTTTTTGTCCATACTGACAGTGCTTTACATCATTACTGGCATTACACTTAGTGTTTTTTTGTCACTTACTTTTACACTAACAATGTGATTAACCTTTATTATCCATACTGACAGCGTCTTATCCATTACTTAAGTTACTGAGAGAGACTTCCGAGGAAAATAAAATGCTCGAAAAAGACCAGTCTTATGGTCTCCCATAACTTCACCACAGACTAGTTCAGTTTTCCGCATTCCCAGAAAAATCAATTTCACTTACAATGACGAGGAACACCCAGCTTAGAAAACTCTGAGGCAAGTACATAACAGTTATTTTCAGTCAAAGTAAACGGCCTTTTTTTGTCTTTAAGATTACGAGCAAAATAAACTTTTGAACCAGTGTCGTTAAAAGTAATTGAAAGTTGAGAAACATGACATGAAATGTCTACAATTTCACAGATAAATTAAACAAAGCATTCTTTAGATTTTGAAGAAATATAATGGAAAATAACGCGAGTTAACTTTATAAATACGTGGTTACACTTTTCTATACCAAAACAATCGATCCAATACAGACACAGACGATTCAAATAACAAGAATACTTCTTCCCAGTTCTTAGTGCCCCCCCCCCCCCACTGGCACAGTGGTATGTCTACGGAGTTACAACACTAGAATCCGGGTTTCGATACCCGTGGTGGGCAGAGCACAGAGAGCCCATTGTGTAGCTTTGTGCTTAATTACAACAACGAAACAAAAACAAAATAGTCCTTAGTGGAAGGCTCTACTAAGCTGAAAAACTAAACAAACTCCCATAAGTTCAAACTTCATAAGATCGATAAATAATAATAATACTTAGTGTTTTCAACGCTTCGCTTTTTTATTTTACATGTAAAAGCTTTATTGCTCGAAATTTAATCTCTCAACAAATTAAACATAATTAACTTGCAAGAACATGTCCTCGTTTTAGATTTGTATACGGTTTCTCCCGGATTTTCCAACAATGAAGCACTAACTGTTTGTTTTGGGGACAAAAACTTCTATTAGGAAAATTATTTGTTATTAAGCACATAGATACACAATGGGCCATCTGTGCTCTGCTCACCACGGGTATCGAAACCCGGTTTACAGCAGTATAAGTCCGCAGACTTACCACTAGGAGCCTATTAGGAAAAACCCGATTTGTTTTGTTATGGAAATGTTTGTTGTTGTTTTTTTAGAGATTATTTCTTTGGAGATCATTTATTTTCATTGCTCCCTATAATAGGTAAGCAACAACGATTTATAAGCATAATAAAAAGTTTCAATGATGGCGGACCTACTTTTTAGTTATAGAACATATTTACAGGTAACCATAGGTAGGCAAACAACGATCATTAAGGACAAGTTTTATTTGATGATATAACTTACTTCTACGTATAGGACATATTTACAGGTAATCATAGGTAGGCAAACAACGATTTACAAGCATTAAGGACAAGTTTTATTGACGGTGGAACTTACTTCTACGTATAGGACGTATTAATATGTAATAATAGGTAGGCAAACAACGACTTAAAAGCATTAAGGACAAGTTTTATTGACGGTGGAACTTACTTCTACGTATAGGACGTATTAATATGTAATAATAGGTAGGCAAACAACGACTTAAAAGCATTAAGGATAAGTTTTATTGATGGTGGAACTTACTATATCTTCCGACAGAACACTTGTCTGTCTTCTTTAGACATGGTCAGTATTAAGTAATCCAAGGTTTATACATTGTTACAAAGACAATAGGGATTAAATGTGAGGGAAATGGTATCAGGATATAGGTAGAGGTCAAGTCTGGTCAGGTGTGTGAAAGGTGAATAGTTAGTTATTTTTTATTGTTGTTTTTTTGGAAGTGGAATGAAATGAGTATTTTTTTTATCTTTTAAATCTACAAAAAAAATCCTCAAGAAAAACAAAAGTTTAATTTCTTTACGCTTCTTATTCAGAGGTTTAACAAATATTTTGATACAAATGTTTACTACTATCCTTACAATCCATGTCGCCACGTTCGGTCATGCTCTATCTGACGACCGTGTATCTTGACAATAACCCTGAAGCGAATTTTCCATTGCGAAAACGTTCTATCGTAAGGCTGTCATACCAAAAATACACCACTAATCATCAGTATTCCATCCAATGTATGAAGGAGATGGTTCTCCAGTGCTTATTTCAACAGTCTGATTGCACAGAAATCCATAGCCGCTACGTCCGGTGACTCGGTGAACTCATCCCTTGTTGGCCTCATTCATGACTATATTCCATACTGTTGTCTGGGACAAGTGGGCAGCTCTTGTCACTGACCATTGTGTTCGTGGATTCTTACGTATTTAAAGACGCCACACTATTCTTTTTTTACCACGGATGCGATATTAATTTTTGAAGGTCTCTTTCTAGATGGTCCTGGTTCCCAAGTTCATCCATATTCCTTTGCTCTCCAATGACATCAAGTACATGAGATATCCCCCATCTTAGAAATTTTATATCCCCGAGCTGAACACATCTTTATGATCCGAGCTGAACATAGCTCTAAGATCCGAGCTGAACATATCTTTATGATCTGAACTGAACATATCTTTTTGATCTGAGCGTATGAATATTATGCGTCGGAAAGGACTATTATATAATCCTTCCAAAAGCGATCAGTTTTGGGTTGCATCGCACTGTTTACAAAATGCCAAACGATGTTAAAATGTAGTTCTGATACACTCTGTTCTATCGCTACTGTATAATGGCCGTGGTTTTCATGCGACTTACTGATTTGGCTATTTAGAATCATTTTAATATAACGTACTCAATCCTGTATATTAATTACTACTACACGGAATAATTATTTTTGACATCTTCGAACAGATTAAGCCGACATGGATCACGTGTAAAATCAGTTTAAGAAGGCTTAATGTATGTGACAAATGTAAAAAAAGGCAGAATATGTGTTACAATAAACAAGGTCGTTTTTGCTTGTTTTAAATGAATAGCTTTTTTGTTCTTGTTGTGCTAGAAGACCTTTGATGGACACAGCAGCAAACAACCGTGTTTTACTGATGGACACAGTAGCAAGCAGCCGTGTTTTACTGATCGACACAGCAGCAAGCAGCAGTGTTTTACTGATGAACACAGCAGCAAGCAGCAGTTTTTACTGATGAACACAGCAGCAAGCAGCAATATTTTACTGATGAACATAGCAGCAAGCAGCAGTGTTTTACTGACGAACACAGCAGGAAGCAGCCGTGTTTTACTGATGAACACAGCAGCAAGCAGCAGTGTTTTACTGATGAACACAGCAGCGAGCAGCAGTGTTTTACTGATAGCAACAAGCAGCCGTGTTTTACTGATCGACACAGCAGCAAACAACCGTGTTTTACTGATCGACACAGCAGCAAGCAGCCGTGTTTTACTGATGGACACAACAGCAAGCAGCAGTGTTTTACTGAAAGCAGCAAGCAGCCGTGTTTTACTGATCGACACAGCAGGAAGCAGCAGTGTTTTACAATACACTGAATTATGTTCAAAAAAGGCGCATAGAAATATATAGATTTTTTTAAAGGTGTATATCTACCTTAAGAGACACGCATGACAAACATGTAGCCATTAACTTGGTTATTTTGAGTAAATCACGTACTTATTAGCCTAGGAGACAGGATATAATATTGTGTTTAACGCTGCGTCATGCTTTAATTAAACATTTAATATGGTAAAAAAATTGTTCGTTTTGTCTTTAAATTGTGATAGCCCATAATAACAAATGATAATCAAATAAATAGTGAAAAAACCAATAAAATCATGATTTCATTTCGATAATCATAATTGTGTTATAGTTAAATCCGCGGTATTTCTAGAGCGACTATTGGCTGTATCTATATATTTGAAATGTACTGAAGTAAGTAAAGGCTTAAACTATGGTTCTTTTCCGCAAGGTTGGACATTTACAAAAAAAAATTTTGATTATAGAAAACCGGAATCTGGCTACCATCACGTAAACGTGCTTAGCTTAGAAATAAACACGTCACGTTAATCTTAGTGTCGAAGTGCGTGGTGTAGTGCTCGGTTTGTTGAGTCTGAGACGCGTGAATTAAGAAGGAAAATTGGTCTCCCGAATAAAAGGTCCATTTACATCTTAGAGCTCTGATTTAGGAGGTAAAACTTGGAATTCGAAGCTGCCGGGGGAAAGACAGGGGTGAGGAGAAGAGAGAATGGTGGCAATTAATCACGCCATGCCTCTATTATCTACGCTCTGTTAGATGTATCTCCACGCCCGAAGCCCGCAATCTGTGTGGCTTGATCTCCAGAGAATATCGGGTTATTTATGTGATAATGCTGTGAAGTTGAAGCGACAGAGTTTACCATCAGCCCGTCAATTTGTTCGAATATTTTCCACTGTAAACCTAATGGCTTGAAATGTCCTTTTCTGGTACTCATCTCTCTCCACTTCTTTTTTTGTTGTTGTTGTTTTGTTACAGTCCTCCCCAGTAATTTCAATATAACTAATGCCTAACGTGACATATTATATCACACTCGGAGAGAACAATAGTACACATTGACGATTCGAGGGATATAAATGTCGGTATAAAACCCACTGGAAAACATCCTTTTTTTTTATCGTTGATGGATATCATGAAAGAGGATTAATTAAATGGAAAATTGAAACGTATCAGAAATAATGGACATTATAAATCCAGTTTTTGTACATCTTAATGCACCAATATGCATACATACACATACACACACGCGCATATATATATATATATGAAAGAGCATTCATATTCTTTGGGAATAATACAATGCTGTTATAATCAAAACACAGCCATACACCTGTTTTAAACTAATTTCGCTTCACCAGAGTCTTCACTTAGCTTTTAACGTCTTTCTCTCGTTCACAAGGTTCTAGTTTTAAGTATTTATATAAAATGTTATTCATTGTGTCAGCCACACAGTTTTCCACTAAATTGAAACGTTATTTATTGCGATTGCTCAGTTTTTATTTTAAGAGTTTATTAAGTGTTATTTATTGTCTCTAATTAATTTCTCTTTTAACTAAAGTGTTACTCTTTTATTTAGTTCAAGAAATAAAATAATTGCGTAGATGAGTAAATAACAAAATGCAAAATAGAAAATAAAGTAGTGGTAAAAACTCGCCGAATTAAATTAACTTTATTAACAAAACAAACAAAAAACGACGTTTCGGGCAACAGCCCTTCATCAGGTCATCACTGTCATCACCACTGGTCACCTGATGAAGGGCTGTTGCCCGAAACGTCGTTTTTTTTGTTTGTTTTATTAATAAAGTTATTTTAATTTGACGAGTTTTTACCACTACTTTATATTCTGTTTTATTTAATTTCTACTTGAAGTGTTTATGATAAGTTATTTGCTTTTTCTATATAGTATCTATTTTAAGTGTTTATAAAGCTTTATTTATTTTTATAGTTAGTTTTTATTTCAAGTGTTTATAAGGTGTTATTTACTTTTCAACTTAATTTCTACTTTAAAAGTTTATATGGTATTATTTATTTTTTTACTTGGTTTTATCTGAAGTGTTTATAAAGTGTTATTTATTTTTCCTACTTTAAGTGTTTATAAGGTGTTACATATTTCTTAACACAGTTTCTATTCTAAGAGTTTATAAAGTGTTATTTATTTTTCACACTTTAAATGTTTATAAAATGTTATTTATTTTTCAATTTAGTTTCAACTTGAAGAGTTTATAAAGTGCTACTTATTTATCAATTGTGTTTATATTTTAAATATTTATAATGTTATTTATTTCCCTACTCCGTTTATATTTTAAATATTAATAAAGTTTTATTGTTTCTGTTTATAAAGTATTACCACCGGAGTTTGTTCAATTTCTATCTTTAAGTGCTCATGGAGTGATTTTTAATGAATTTGTCTGATTTTCTATTTTTCAACATTTTAAAGTATCAGTTACAAAATCTGCTCACATTGCACTTTAAGTACCTAAAAATATCAGTTAAAAAATCTGCTCACATTGTACTTTAAGTACCTAAAAATATCAGTTAAAAATCTGCTCACATTATACTTTAAGTACCTAAAAAATATCAGTTAAAAATCTGCTCACATTGTACTTTAAGTACCTAAAAAATATCAGTTAAAAAATCTGCTCACATTGTACTTTAAATACCTAAAAAATATCAGTTAAAAAATCTGCTCACATTGTACTTTAAGTACCTAAAAAGTGTTATTTAGTTCGTGTAGTTCTTGCTAAGCACAAAGCTACACAATGGACTATACTGTGCTCTGCCTACTTTACTATATGGTATGTTAATATAAACCACGCATGAGCAGTGAACTGTAGAAATTATATTCTAGAACCCCACCCCCACCAAAAAAGGTGAAATACTACTAAAATGAAAGGATATGAGAAAAAGAAACCTTTTACATGCATCTAATTGATAAAATACTCAGTCAACCCAGCATATAAGTCAACAGAACCTGAATATCCCTTCTGAAATATTCAGTTATAGATATAGAAGATATCCATCGAGTGAATCAGACTTCCACAGAAAGAAACTATTTAGTATTTGGTTTGGTTTGTTTTGATTCTTTGTTTGTTTGTAATTAAGCACAAAGCTGCACAATGGGCTGTCTGTGCTCTGCCCACCACGTATATCGACACTCGGATTCTAGCGTTGTAAGTCAGCAAACATACCGCTGTGCCACTGGGGGGGGGGGTGTTTTGAATTTCGTGCAAAGCTACACGAGAGTTATCTGCGCTAGCCGTCCCTAATTTAGCAGTGTAAGACTAGAGGGAAGACAGCTAGTCGTCACCACCCACCACCAACTCTTGGGCTACTCTTTTGCTAACGAATAGTGGGATTGACCGTCACATTATAACGCCCCCACTGATGAAAGGGAGAGCACGTTTGGTGTAACGGGGAAACTAGTTAGTAATTATTAACTAACTATAAAAAATTAATAATTAGATTTCGGTGATCATGTAAACTACTAATCACAATAAAGATTAGTTTAAAGAAATTTCTTGTCAAAGAATTCAAAAGATAATTACACAGCTAGAAGCTTTAAGTTTACTTTAAGGCTATAAATGTCCGTAAGTGATAACACAAGAGTAACAAGAAGTTGGGGAAAGCTGAAGTTTAGAACTTCCAGGACTCAATGTTTATTCAAACAATTTCTTAACATACCCCTGAAAATTAAGACTTAGCTTGATAAAGAAAAACTGCTATAGGGAGTAGAAACATTGTCACAGAGTGTAGAAACACTGCTATAAAGAGAAGGAACACTGCCATATAGAGTGTAGAAACACTGCTATAAAGAGAAGGAACACTGCCATATAGAGTGTAGAAACACTGCTGCCCAGAGTAGTAACAATGCCACAGAGAGTAGTAACATTACAATAAAGTGCATAAACATTGCTATAAAAAGTAGAAACACTGCCATATGGAGTAGGAACGTTACTATAGAGTGTGGAAACATTGCCATATGGAGTAGAAACATAGGCATAGAGAGTAGAAACACTGCCATATGGAGTAGGAACGTTACTATAGAGTGTAGAAACATTGCCATATGGAGTAGGAACATAGGCATAGAAAGTAGAAACATTGCCATATGGAGTAGGAACATAGGCACAGAGAGTAGAAACATTGCCATATGGAGTAGGAACGTTACTATAGAGTGTGGAAACATTGCCATATGGAGTAGGAACATAGGTATAGAAAGTAGAAACATTGCCATATGGAGTAGGAACGTTACTATAGAGTGTAGAAACATTGCCATATGGAGTAGGAACATAGGCATAGAGAGTAGAAACATTGTCATATGGAGTAGGAACGTTACTATAGAGTGTAGAAACATTGCCATATGGAGTAGGAACATAGGCATAGAGAGTAGAAACACTGCCATATGGAGTAGGAACATAGGCACAGAGAGTAGAAACATTGCCATATGGAGTAGGAACGTTACTATAGAGTGTGGAATGTTTCTACTCTCTATGCCTATGTTCTACTCCATATGGCAATGTTTGCCATATGGAGTAGGAACATAGGCATATAGAGTAGAAACACTGCCATATGGAGTAGAAACATAGGCATAGAGAGTATAAACATTGCCATATGGAGTAGGAACATAGGCATATAGAGTAGAAACACTGCCATATGGAGTAGGAACGTTACTATAGAGTGCAGAAACATTGCCATATGGTGTAGGAACATAGGCATAGAGAGAGTAGAAATACTGCCATATGGAGTAGGAACATGGGCATAGAGAGAGTAGAAATACTGCCATATGGAGTAGGAACGTTACTATAGAGTGCAGAAACATTGCCATATGGAGTAGAAACATAGGCATAGAGAGTAGAAACACTGCCATATGGTGTAAGAACATAGGCATAGAGAGAGAGTAGAAATACTGCCATATGGAGTAGGAACATTGGCATAGAGTGTAGAAACATTGCCATATGGTGTAGGAACATAGGCATAGAGAGAGTAGAAATACTGCCATATGGAGTAGGAACGTTACTATAGAGTGCAGAAACATTGCCATATGGAGTAAGAACGTTGCTATAAAGTAGTAACGCTACTATAGAGTGTAGAAACACTGCCATAGAGAGTAGTAACATTACTATAGAGTGTAGAAACACTGCCATAGGGAGTAGTAACGTTACTATAGTGTCTAGAAACACTGCCATAGAGAGTAATAACGTTATTACAAAGTGTAGAAACACCGCCATAGAGAGTGGTAACGTTACTATAGAGTGTAGAAACACTGCTATAGATAGTAATAACGTTACTATAGAGAGTAGAAACATTCATAGCTCATTAAATATCAAGATCGGAACAAAAATTCACGAAAAAGTAACGTTATTTATTTTGCTATATCAAAGCTACTTACTATGGTGCAGGTGTTTTCCGTACACTACAAGCTGGCTTTAATATATTTTACTAATTTTCCACCAAATATTCCCGTTTCGTTTGTCGTTATATTAGACTAAAGAGCAGTTAAGGTTTCATATCTAAATTAGTACGTCAATTTCTGTGTTATAATGAAAAGAAGTGGTTTTTTTTCAATGATAAGTATAATTTAAGTCTTAGTTTTACAATACATATTATATCTTTATAGTTTTCAAACAGAAATTTTGTATTTATGTTTCTTCTTTTACAACGCCTTAATATTAAACTTGAAACCATTAACTTTACAATTAAAGAACAAAACTGCTCTTCTCAATTTTTTTTTAGACTTGTAGGGTTAGAGTCCCGATCAATCTTTTTTTGCAACATTTTGGTATTTATTATCATAAAACTGTTGTTTTTTTTTATATAAATTTATTATTGTTCACTTTAGTAGATTTAAGTAATAGAATTTCCATAATAAAACTTTGGTAACAGCATTTGGACTTTTTATGAACTCTTGGATTATTCTCTTCAACATAATGGTTTTACATTTCCTCTTGATAACAATACCATAAGAAGCTATTTACAGAACTTAACGCCCATCAAGATATGAAAATTGGCGATCCCAAATTTCTTCTGATTCTCTACTGTTGTTCATAAGTACCTTGAGTGTTCACCTTAAAAAATAAATACACTTTATAACCTGTAATGTCTGTAAGCGTTTTTCCACTTTCTTTTAAACTCACACATTGTCTAAATGTTGTTTTTTTTTTATTTGTTTGCTCATGATGGAATTCCTACACTTCGGCGACAGTTTATCACTTCATCTGTCTCCGTTGTGGGCGGGGCTGCATAGAATCAAGAAACTGCTGTCTATCTGTATGTATAATAGAACATCTAAGGTCTGTTATAGAGGAAAGACTAGCCTACGATTCTAGTCCTTCGTGTACTGCCAATTTACGAGTGAAATAAACGTTGTTGTTACATCATTAAAGGCCTAATGTATTTAACTACTTATGAAATTATGTTTATTCTCCTTATAACTCTATTGTAGAATGAATAGGGTATTGAATACGTTATAAACGACTTTAGAGCTTCATCACATCATTAACGATCATGTCACCATGTCCGGTCATGCTCTATCTGACGACTGTGCACCTTGACAATAATCTTACAGCGTAGTTTCTATTGCAAATGTCTCCACCGTAACGCTGTCATTTAAAACTCACGCCACTTTATCATTCCGTATATTCCGTCTAGTGTACGGTTTACCAGCAACAGTTTCAACAGTGTACTAGTATAGAAATCTGTAAGTGTAGGTAGATCTGGCGAGTTGACCAGTATATCTTAGTTAGAATAGCTTGAATACTCATTCCATTCTCCAGCTGATTGACCTATGAACCGGTTTAACAGTTATGTTGTGGAAGCATAATGTATACACGCGACTTCCTTCTTAATTATGTTGTACACTAGTGGTCAGTGATCTTTGTGTTATTGAATTCTCACCTGTTACAAGACACCGCAGTTTGCTTAACACAGGTGGGATATGACTTATTGCAGATCTCTTTATAGATGGTTCTGGTGCACCAGTTGATCCTTATTCCTTATGAAATATTTCGCGTCGGAAAGAAATGTTGCACACTCTTCCCAAAAGCGATCAACTTCCGGTGATGTCACACAACCTTCAAACAATGTCAATGTGTTAACGTTGTAGTATTCCAGTTCAAGTATTTATCAATGTTCTGGTCTGTATAGATCAGTCGTTTACGGTATTTAAGAAGTTCCACATGTTAACCTTTTTGTATTCCAGTCCAAGTATTTATCAATGTTCTGGTCTGTATAGATCAGTCGTTTACCATATTTAAGAAGTTCCACATGTTAACCTTTTTGTATT
>NW_013669567.1:71993-106418 GCF_000517525.1 Limulus polyphemus | reverse complement strand
GCTTGTGTCGCTTAAGTTTCGTCGGTACGAAGTTACGGAAAATCAATTAAAAAAAACGGAGACGTAACAATACTATTGTTGTCTTAATATATTGTTCACAACGTTTTGTTTTCATAGTCTTGCGTTACTCATATAAAATTTCGCATAAAACCTTTCACATAAAAATTAGGGTACAGATCTCGGGGGGAAGAGGTATTTGCCGTACTCTCATTTATGTGATGTGCTACCCTCCCTGAAAGTTAATATTATATTCGTTATTCACAACTTTTGTGCATTTAATAAAGATTAAAGTACGTAATAAATTGTTTTATTTGATAATCTGTGGTGTTAATTATTGGCAGTGAATATTTTAGAAAATGTGATTCAGGATGTTGTGTGCGTTAAGAGTGACGTCATTGACCCTTAACTGATACTGAGTTATTGTTGTTATAATAGTAAATTGACAAACGAATTTATAAGCATAGAGAATATACTACATATTTCACAGAAACATACAAAGTATAATTGTCATTATGCTTATATTTTTAAACATTTATAATGAAAATAAATGAAATGATGTAATGCTGTAAATAAAAAAACTCTAAATTTTTGTACAACAACATATTAAAAACTTTGATAAGTTTTTAAAAAAGATCTAGCTTTAGCTCAAAAAATAACATTATAAATTTATTTATTAATATTATTAAGTACGGTAAAGTACAGCCTTAACTAAACTAAAACAAAAAACGTGCACAAATTATCTTTATCAAATATAGGCCTACTTATTAATAAAGGCTTAACTAATGTTAGGCTTAAGACAAGTGAACTTAAAGATTTCGATGTCTGTGATTAGAATTATTTTGTATTATTCAACAAATCCTGTAATTAAAGAAGGGCTGTTGCAATAAAGCTATTAATCTGACCGCAAATATTTTGCGGTTCTCTACTTAATTTAATTATAATAACTAATACATTTCCATTTTTAAGCCTATCTTACAGGTGCCCAACAGCGCCTCCTGCCACGAAACTTCCAATCATTGCTACGTTTCCAACCGGGAATCGTCGTGTGCGAGCAACCGAACCATCAATTACAAGATGGACGCAGCGTACAGTTATTTACACTCTACCACCGACACAACAGAGCAGAACATCTAATAAGGGGTGTATATGTTCGGATGTAGTTTACTATTTTAGTACCTGGGTCGCCTTATTGCTGCTAATGTTGGTTCAATGAAAGGAAAATAATGAGTTGTTTTACGGTTCTGTACGTTGATCTTGTTACTATGCTGGATAACCTTTATATTTCCCATTTCTGTGTGAAACTTTAAAAAATTAACTTCGAAATAGAGAAAAGAATTGTAACAGAGTTAAGATTTTTTTCTTTTAGTTTCTCAGTACTGTGTGTAGTATTCTCGTGCACGTTCAAAAGCACTATCAAAAAGCGCGGTAGTTAGGTCTTAAGAGCAATTTAATCGTGATGGAAATGGATCACATATGCTTCACAATAGCACGTAATTACAGTCTCGTTACAAAAAAAAATATTCAACATAATTAAACAGCAACAATAAACAAGAGTTAAAGTTTGACAGCTATTAACTTACTTTTAAATACGCTTAACTGGCGAAACTAAATCTTATTGTTAAATCAGCACATTATTTGTTTGGTTTTGATGTACTGTTCTTTACTTACCATTACTGTCAAAATGCTGTTGAAATACTTGTATTAGACATAACGTTATTTTGGTACAGTTTGTCCTCAAAATAAGACCTGATCTCCTTTCTCCTGTCGTTTTTTGGTAAAACTGTACTTCGTGATAAGACTTGAACTCCTTTCTTTAGTGGTAAACTGGGACATTAACAACATTAATTTCTTCTTCTTACTACTTCTAAGTGTGATCTGGTATACTGGTGTATTATCGGATTTTTTTCATAACCAATATTTTCTTTCTTGTTTTTCTTCTTTAGAACACTGATACAGGATTAATAATTTATATTTCTCTTTCATATTTAATTTGCAAGTCTTTTCTTCACTAGTCTGTTCCAATTAAAATATTACTTTTAGTCGCGTAGGCTAAATGTTAGATTTCTGAAGAAAAAAACACCTAAAAATCATTATTATTTTAAACTATATTTGCCTCACTATTTACCGAATTAACAAAAATCACATGGTATGACGAGAAACCAAAACGATTAGAATTTCTAAGCGAACAACGTACACATTTAATGAGCACACACTCAAAGACAATTACAATATGCAAAACACTTCACCTAGAAAATTTGTCTCGCGTGAAAATACTGCTTTGATTCATTTCGGTTGAGGGAGTTCAACGAATCAACTACGATTTTCAAGTAATTTCCTAAATTACGTCTTATCGTAAGAGGGTTTTGTGAACTTTTGTGTAAACTATTTTTGTACTGTAATTAGTTATCTCTAAACATACGTAATATCTGTGTTATAAACCACGGCGTGAGTTGAAAATACAGCCTATTTTATTTGACATCAATGTTGGTAGATTGCTTGCTTGTTTTGTTTCAGAACAAAGTTCCACAATAGGTCATGTGAGATGTAACCGCAACAAGGATCGAACCTTGTATTTTAGTATTATTTCTCGGCTATCAGAATACCAGTGTTTATAGAAAAAAATGCTATTAATTTTTAGCATGTTTGGCGGTGAATATTGTTATTAAGCTGTTACATTTCATAAGAGCTTCTTTGTAAAAATATTTTCTTTGTGCAGTTTAAAATTGAATCATGATCATTGTTCTACTTGATAAAATCTCTCTAAATATAATAGAAAGTTGAATTTCAGCCACTTTTCTATTAGATGTACCATCTTTTAACACAGCGGGAAGTTAAAATACAAGTACTTTTCTATTTGGTTAAATCTTTGTTTAATAAAATTATTTCACGTATTTCTGGATGCTTCAAATTATTTGATATTAACTTTTGTAAAGTGACGTTAACTTATACGTTATGTCGCCAGAAAATGACTGAAATCCAGTCTGTTGTACGTTACTACACCAAAGAATGGCTAGAACTCGCCTGATGTGTTGTACGATGCTGTAGAATGACTAGAATTCCGTCTTTTATATGTTACTACACCAAAGTTGACTGGAATCCAATCTGCCGTGGGTTCTTATGCCGATAAATAACTAATCTAGTCGCTGTACGTTACTACACCAAAGTTGACTGGAATCCAATCTGCCGTGGGTTCTTATGCCGATAAATAACTAATCTAGTCGCTGTACGTTACTACACCAAAAGTTGACTGGAATCCAATCTGCCGTGGGTTCTTATGCCGATAAATAACTAATCTAGTCGCTGTACGTTACTACACAAAAGTATGACTGGAATCAAGATGATTGAATGTGTTTGTTTCGGATATTCTTGCAAAGCTACACAAGGACTAGCTGCGCTAGCCATCCATAATTTTGAACAGATAGACTAGAGGGAAGGCAGCTACTAAAATTGGAACTTAACAATCACTTTTTAACACACGCTCGACTAAAGCATATGGAACACGATTTTTTTTCGGCAATGGGACGCGAACCTTCAGATCCACAGACCGGCACTGGAAAATATGTATTCCTCTTTTGATGATTCAAGTAAAACAAAAACTTACAACTGATCACATGAGAAACTTTTCCACTGCATAGGAGTACGTTACTTCTGTATGGAACTTTCCCCTGTATAGTAGTATCTTACTTCTATTACAGAGAGTGTAAACATTTTATTAAAATGAACAATGAAATATAAAACAATATATTTGTCTTAGCAGAATGGGCCATCTGTGCTCTGTACACCAGGAGAATTAAACTGTACATTTTACCGGTGCAAATCCGTAAACTTACCGCTGATCCTTTGGAAAGGGTTCCCCGGATGGGACAGCGTTAATTTTACGAACGTACAACGCTAAAATCTGGAGCTCGATTCCCTGTGGTGTAACAGCAGGTAGGCCAATGTGGCTTTTCTCTGAAAAACAAACAAACTCTCTGGGGGAAATACATAACAAAAAAGTCCGAAAATAGCAATGTCACATTGATCAGCATAATATATTAACACGAGACACAAATAATTATACTTGACATTAAAATAACTATTGCGAATAACCAGCTTTTTTTGTATATTTATTTGTTTAGAAAGGTAACAAGTTTTTTTTATCATGAGTACTTAACAAATTTACTGTTCGCGATAAACAATATGAATAAAAATAAAAAACATATCTCATATACGGCGTACGAATACAAAATTTACCTTCTTTTACCTCTGTTCTCACATGCCTATACGAATGTGTATTGAATTTGTATGTTTGAAGTTAAGCACAAAGCTACACAATGTGCTTTGCCCGCCATGGGTTTCTAGCGTTGTAAGTCCGCAACTATGTGTTGAAAGGGAAAGGACGTAGATTATGTGTTGACCCTAAAGGACGTAGATTACCAAGTATGTTGTTATCGATGTTATAAACACGCTAACTTAACTGTAGGAAGCTCATTTTTTTCTACTTTGACAACAATGTTCACGTTGAAGAATGTAAAACAAAGACGTGATCTCTAGAGAGAGAAAAACATCTTTATAAAGTTATTTTTGACCTAAAGAATAGCACCGCTAGGGCTCAGCGGCAATCTGAAAGCTTATCACTCTAAAAATCAGGTTTCTATAACCGTAGTGGGCAGAGTAAATATAGCCCATTGTGTAGCTTTCTATTTAGACAAGAATAAAAAAAAGAAGATGGATTATCCTTTACGTAGAAAACTTATTTCTAATGTTGAACAACCTTATGGGGGAGGGAGGTTTTAAGGGGTTATATCACAACCCACATTTACTGCAATACCAAAATATAAAACAGAGCATGATGAGTTAAAGGGTGTGCGTCCGACGATATTCCACAGATGTTTTACAAGATTTAATCAAGACATCTTTCCGGCCAGTCCATGATCAGTAATTTCTTCTTCAAAATAGTTACCATACTATATAACACCGATTATTTTACCTCTGGACCAATTGTAATCTTACAGAACCTGACTACGCCTGGTTCATTTTTATAAACAGTATTGGAAATGCACGCTGAACTGATACACACAGGAGTAATAAGCAATGAATAATTGCAATTAAATAGTCAATTTATTATTAGTACTGTCAATTATCATAGAAAATACAAAACAAAAATCGATAAGCTCCATAATGCAGTAATATTTTTATTTAAAGATCAGCCATTTGACCACCTCCGTTTCCATACGAGCTATAGAGCCAATGTTCATATCTGACTTTGTGCAGGCAAAATCATGGTTGCGTGTGTTCTATCGGTCTCTTTTACAACCAGGTATCATTTCACCATATTTGGTGCATGCTTGGTATCAGTGTTGCTGGAAGATGAATTGCTGTTCAACAAGCCTTGTTCCTAAGGAAATGGCATGATGGATAAAAACTGTATGTACATTTCAACAGTAAAGTGTTCAATGAATTTTATGTAGTTCTTAAGCATCATTGGCCGAGATGCAGCCCATATTTGTGTTGGTTTCCCAGCATACATCATTGGCCGAGATGCAGCCATATTTCCCAGCATACTTCATTGAAGATGTTGTATAGCCATGATGACGTTTCCCTCTGCCATTGAGAAAACTTCTGAATTTGAGAATCATCTTTAAATAGCACCTTTCTTCATCATTGCTCATCCCGTTATTTGAAGTCTGATGTTCATTTCAGTCTTTTAGTTTGAATATTCACATCCACTAATGCCACTTTGCGCCAATGTGTAATTTACAATTCTGGAGGCAACATTCATACTGTGCTTACAGCCAGGTCAATGGCAATATCTCTACTGGATTGTTGTGTATCACACAAAAAGCATACCATGAGTTACTTAATAACACTTTTGAAGTTTCAGGTTTCTGTCTCGCTACTATTATAAACAATACTAATTTGACCAGCCAAAACTGATTTCTACACGCTTTTCATGTTGCATTTCTATCCTATGACCATGGATGCATTTGCTACACTACTAGCAGAGACATGATGATTATTGCCCATAATTTTATACACATTGTTTTGGTGTGACATCGATTGATTAAATAACAGTTAATCTCAGTGTAAACAATCACCCAGTGACTGTTATTTGGTGCAATTGATTTTCCTACAATAATCCCATAACATTTACATTTTATACCCATGTTATTCGTCATTTCCATAACTATTTTCAGTACTGTATATTGTCAAGTGACGAATTATTGTCTAGAAAACACAATAATGCCTTCCCACACCTCTAACTAAGTAAAATAATTACGTCCAGTGGCACCGATGATGATACTGGCGATCTTGCGATAATCTAAATAGACTATGCGGTTAACTGCCCAACTGAATCAGGTCTCCTCAACCACCTAGTCATTTGTGGCTGTTCTGAAATTCATATTGGGTTCAAGGGCAGTTAAATGGTCATGTTATGGAAATAGAAATCATAAGATGCAGTTAACATTACGATGTTTTCAAAATTGTTTATCATGCAGATTAGTTGTCTTCTCACCACAGACCCCCAAATATGGGTTTCTGCTAGTATGTAATATTACATATGACGTTCCGCAACTGAATTCGATTAGAGCTCAGACCACCAGGAAAGAAATCCTTCAAATAAATTCTGACAATAAATATACATAGGGGAAACATCACAGAAGGAGTATCGAAACAAAATATTGCCTTATCTGCAAGTTTATTCCCAGACATGCCACAGTGACTAATAATCCACAAACAGTAAATTTGTACACCATTCCGAATAAGGTTGTTGTAAAAAATGCGACATCTTCAAACTAATCCAGTGTAAACATCCGGATTTCAAGTAAAGAGTAAATAAAAATAATGAGCAATGAAAGATGTTGAAGCTTCCAGTCTGGATAAACTAAAAGCTCTGCAGCAAAACTACCACTGAAGTCTGGCAGAAAAAAGACAATTAAACATTCAAGATTTGAATGTAAGTAATAATAATCATAGAGCACACGCAGTTTTGTTACCAGAAGATTCACAAGAACCAGCCATGTGTATATGTAAATAGTCATGGAACTCAGATATATAAACTAAACAATTACTTAGTCATGTAATTCTGTAAAGGAGAGGTCCACATTGGCTTTGTCGAGAAGCCATAAAGGCAGAAATTTCGATAAGCCTTGTGTTTCCAGTGGAAAGTGGTGAATACTATTGCCCCCCCCCTCCGCCAAAAAAAGTGAAGCAAGAACCTCTGTTCAGACTAAAGAAAGAGACACGGTAAAAAGTTTCATTTGGAGTTATTAAGGCAAGTGAAACTATCAAGGAACGTCTGTAATCTACACTTGGCACACTGTGGCAATACAGTGCTATACCTTCCAGAGCAGCGTCATCTATGAAGGTTCATAAGAACTTCATTAGCCAAAGTATGTATAATAGAGGATGGATTACAATACATGGCTGCTAAACAGATACGTAATGTATCATGTTGAATAACGTCAAATTTACGAAGAATACAATATTTGACAGTATTATAAAGCCAATAACCACAATCTTACTTCAAACGTACTAAAATACGATATAGTAACAACAAATTATGTTGACCATCTCCAGTGAAGTGATAGCTAGATAATTCAAACACTTCTAATGTGGAAACCAAATAAGAAATAAATAAATATGTGATTTCTAAAGTCAGCCCACTTATATTCAGAGCAGACGTCGCTTAAATTTTATTGTTAGGCCCCGTGAATATTGTTACGATAGTGGGGGGGGGGAGGGATCACGTGACGAGTATTCTAGAAGATTCGCTAGTGCATTACGACAGCGGGGTCACGTGACGAGTATTCTAGAAGATTTGCTAGTGTGTTGCGACAGCGTTGCGTCAACTGACGCTGGTAACACGTGTTGAGAGTCTTAGAAGTTTCTAGAACAGGCAGTATTATCGTATATAAGTGCGCTAGACAGTGAGAGAGACAGACGGAGTCGAAGCAATAGTGGAGACAGAGACGTAGCAGGCAGAGAGAGAGAAAGAAAGACAGCGGTTACGGTCAGCGGGAACTGAGGATAGCAGATACAGAGATCGGAACTCTGTATTACCCATTTAAGCCGTCTCCAGCCATTATTGGAACTATAGTTTGTGGGGACGGACAATTAAGTCTAAGCGCGATAGAAAGTGAGTGAATTGTTGTGAACTATAGTGTGTGTAACTGTGAAAATTAAGTACATTACAAAGTTGTATTGAGGAAGAATAAACGAGTTTTATAAAGAAAGGACTTGTATCTTGTAAGAATTAACAAGCAAACATACAGAGACGTAACAATATATATATCATATGACTAACAAATTAGTGTTTGTTTTACATAATAATACAATAACTTAGTATCCATACGTAACCGCTAGGTGAATCTCATGTCGGTTTCTTAATATAAAATGGGTGATTTAATATACACTACAAGTCAGGTGAACTAACGTTTTTAAGGCGACTCAAATTATAGCTAAAATAAAATTTGAAAAGAAAATTACACAAACTACAAACAAAACAATAATAACAACTAAAAAGAAATCGCAACCTCACATACAGAAGTATCCATGGTGAAACGTAACACGCCTTTTCAAATTTTTAGAGCTACAATGATTTTTAGAAAGTAACAACTCATCAATTATTTGAATTAGAGTTTTATTTTAGATTCATTAATATATATTTTATCAAGCAGTCATAAGATGTCGCTTCACGCCAAAATGGCAAGTGAGAGCGTGTTCCACGCTGCTGTTCGAACGATTTTTACTAATTGGACGGCTCTTCAAGTACGTATTTCAGAAGTTTTTGGGATTATAGGACAATTTTAGACTTTGTGTTTTTCAGATTATATTGGTTCTTTATGAATATGAAATATTCAATTTTAGGTAGCCTTTAGTTCTGTCTGTACTAGAGACCTAGCCTTATTACTTAGTCTTAGGGCAGAAACGTAATACTATTAGTATTACATTAACTGTTAATAATAACATTATAAGAGCCATTAATTAGTTTAAAATTGTATATTAGGGAAATTACTTGTTTTCTGAAGAAATGTACTTGTTATATGAAAACTAATAATTAATAGTATCGGTATTAGTGAATAGAAATTAAAAATAAACTTCGAGTTTTGGTAAAAGAGTTTAATCAGTTTGATTTGATGTTTTAGACAAGGTCGAAACGCCTGTCACCTTGCTCATTTTGGGGACGTTATTAATATTATCATGCTTTCTTTTTTAAGCATTTTATCAGATAACTAAGTAAGGGTCACAGAAACAACTTTCTGGTGACAAATCACTGTTTAACGGAGTTGTTGCAAAATAGATTAATATTTCTGTTGTTTTATTCCTACACAATCGTTACATGTCAATCTAATTTAGATCACTTGTTTGAATATGTATGGGCATCTGTCGTCATTTGTTAAATTTTTTTACGTGTTTTTCTATGCTTTGATCTCTTTACACTAAAGGTGAAATTAACCTGTAAATCACTAGCTTGTTTACCTACTCAGTACCATTGGGGACCATGTATTGCATCATTTTTTTTTTTTGCCTGTTAAAACACTAAAAAACTGACCAAAAAATGAGTGAAATCTTTTCTTTCAATGTAAAAAATACAACCAAACTGCAGCAGTAATTGACAAGTTAATTGTAATATTGATGATATTTTTTTGTTTCCTTATATTCCTTTGTGTGACTCTTATGTATCTAACAAATTCATCAACCCACAACCAATACGATGCATCAACAATTTAGAAACCTGATGGGGCCTAGAATTTTGTTAACTGGGGGTATTTGCTTGTTGAAAATAATTTTACGTATGTAATGACAGTTAAAATAATACATAAGTGATCAAAATTCCTAATATTTTAACATGTTATTTCCAACAGTTTTCTGAAAGATGCACTCGAAAACTTTTAAATTCTTGTTTTCAGCACTTGATTTTTAAAAATAGTACTTTGCAGGCATGTATGGTTTATTAGTTTGAACATAGATAAACTAAGTTTTGTGTGATTGTAATTGTTTCTTCTCCCAAATTTTTAGCTTGCTATTCAACATGGGATGGGAGGACCTTATGCTAGAGAAAAAGAAAGATGGCTTGCTGATGCTGCCGTTCAATACTTTCATGATAATGGTAATTATTACTCCATATTTATTTTGTCTGTTACTAGTAGTTACAAGGATGTGCATTAAGTAAGCAGTGGTCCCCAATCTGTGGTATATGTGCACCTGGAGCTCGTGAGAACCTTTGAAAACAAACCCCACACCTGAAAATTGAAGGGCAGTTTTTAGAAGTTACCATTATATTCCACTAGCCAGCACACAACTCTCATTTACTGTTAACTCACTCTTGAATTATTTGTTTTGATTGACCTTTTTATTAATATAAACTGTTCTTTAAGGTCTTTTTTTATTCAACACATATTACCAAGGGTGTACTGATGGCTCAAAGGCCTAACTGGGGGTATACTGCGTAATGTTGGGAACCACTGGATTAGACTACAGTGAATTAAATATCTTAGGTAAGATCTCAAACTAGTGTGTGCGTTACAAATAGAGCAAAGCAGTTAGTGGAAATTCCCAAATGATTAATTATTGAGCTCATTAATTGATCACATTTAACTAATTACTCTCACATAAGCCTTGGAAAGTTGGAATTAACTGAAAATAGAAATATTCAGAAACATTAATATTAATTAGTTTATTATTTTTATTGTGGAATTAATCGATAAGCTGAACAACTTTGAATCAGTCAAAAATATTATCAATGTTTAAATTACTTGTATAGTTGGAATAATTTTCATTAGTTGATTGTTTTTTGTGATATTAATTGATTTAATCATAATTTTGATTATTTCACCTGACAATCAAGTTAATTGTCCAGCATTAATTACAAACTTCACAAGTCGCTAAATGCAGAATTCATTATGACCTTTAATTTATAAAATGCAACATTTTCTTTTTTTCTGACTGGAATTTATTCAGAAGAACAAGGAATAAAATCAACAAGACTTGTGTTACAAATGAATGTATTCCCAGATTGTTCGTTTCAAAATTAAATATCTTCGGCTACTTTATACTCGTTAAATGTGTAGCCTGTTTTTCAGCTTGTACTTCTTCCTTCCCCGTAGCCCAGGAGTTATGTACATGTGTTTATACACAGCTTAAACAATTCCACCTTGGGAAATTATTCAAGGGTTACATTAGTTTCTATCAAACAAAATTATCTAACTTGGATTTTTTTGTAAATTACTCTTTCGGTGCTGAGATTTTGAACACGAGGGGATTCTACGATGGTGATTAATAAGATAAGAGTAATCTATAAACTATGAGAACATTAGGAAATGATCAATGTACACTCTTTAAAACGTGTATTTAAATAAATTTTTAAGTAGCATATTTGTAGTTAAACTATTTTTATAACATGGTTAAAAGTCATTGTAAGACCAAAATTTACTTTTTTATTCTACTAATTAACATTTTTAGTCGTTTTTCTACGTCTGCAGAGGATTAATGTATGAAAAGCAGGACACAAACTAAACGTTACTTCTTACGAAGTGCTGAATGTAAGAAACTAAAACCTATTTCTTCAGCGAAAACTGGATTAAAAATATATAGAAAATAAACTTATAGTAATTTTACCATATAATCTTTTTTGATATTTTAGAGTTAACATTTATTTAATAAAAATGTTTTTTTGTTTTTAATTTCATATATACAATTTTATTTTCAGCATGTTGTCTCAAACAAAAAATTTGTGCTAGTGAATTTCGTGAATATTTTATGAGCATAATATGACATTCATGGCCCCCTAGGAGAAAAGTTAAAATAATGCCAGTTCAAATATTGTAACTTCCATACGGGTGTATCAATTTTAGCCAGTCAGTTTCTCAACCCCATTTGTCATGGTGTGATATACTTGCCTATATTTCAGCTTTGAAAGTCATAAAACTAGTAGAACTGTCCGATTATTAGTGGTGAAAGGGACAGGATATTTATATTTGAAAAGTAACCCAAATTAAAGAAACTTTAGACTGTTTGTTATAGACAGATATTAAAAATTAGGATATGTCTGAACTTGTAACCGAGCTTATCAACACTAACCAGAAACAGCTAACTTTATCACCATTCGAGTATATAATCCAGAGAAACATGCAGAGATTGGAACAAAGTAATAAATGCTTAGCTCTGTGATATGTTACTAGCAAGAAAACTTCTACCACAATTGCAATTCTGGTTTTATTTTTAAGGCTTACTTTATCATTTTAAAATTCATATGAACTATTATATTGCAATATTATAGGAAAAAGGAATGTTTTTTGTTAAACAAAATAAGGTACTTAGATGATTTTATGCTCGACCATATCAAGTTTTGTTCTCCTGACTAGGCTGCTGTTGTTAGGACTGACCGGCCTAAATAACTTCTCAAATGAGCAAAGAAAATCACAGAAATATGCAATACAGATTTGAAAATTTACTTATATTAAATTAAATCTTTTGATTAACAATTTAAAAACAAAGACAGTTGGTTGTAAGTTTAGTGTGATAAAAGTTATTTCTATTGTAAGCCAGTGATCATAAACACTAAAACTATGTGTGGTTTTTTCAAATCAAGAAGTTAAAACTTAGTTTTACAAAATAAAAATAAGTAATTAAAATCTACAACAAAGGTAAGCATATTTAATTGTTTCATAAAAAAATATATCACAATAAAATCTGTACAAGTATTGTGTATGTTATTAAAGAAGTGTAAGGTGGCCAGTGTATAAAAGTGAAGGGAACTGTTATAGAACAATGGAAGAACTAGTAACGTGGTCAACTGAGAGCTGCTAAATAATACTGGAAAGGTTAAACTGAAAAAGGCTCATCCACAGTTAACTGTACATGAAACTAACATGGGTGTGTAACACGTCTGTATCTTACTTTTTCATTTACGGCATAAATACAAATTCTGGATTACATGTACTTATTGCAAAGATATCCAACTACATTTTAAAATATATGTTTACAGTAGACTTGCAACCAGATGAAGTGGAGGAATTCATCAATGACATTTTAAACAATGAATTTGACACAATAGCAGATGATGGCAGTGTAGAAGAGGTATGTGAAGGCACTGTAGCTGTATTAATACTTCTCTCATATAGTCGATTTGTGTACATAATGTCCTTGTCATTACACAGTATCACTAGATCAAGTGTCATTGTTGATTCTTGTCTTTACACAGTATCACTAGATCAAGTATCATTGTTGATTTTGTCTTTACACAGTATCACTAGATCAAGTATCATTGTTGATTACCTTGTCATTACACAGTATCACTAGATCAAGTATCATTGTTGATTGTCTTTACACAGTATCACTAGATCAAGTATCATTGTTGATTGTCTTTACACAGTATCACTAGATCAAGTATCATTGTTGATTGTCTTTACACACTGTCACCAGATCAAGTGTCACTGTTGATTTTGTCTTGTCTTTACACACTGTCACTAGATCAAGTTTCATTGTTGATTACCTGCAGATATCAAGAAAGCTGTGCCAGTTCCATCGATGGTGTCAAGAAGGTCACGAATCTCTCGTTTTGGAGAATCTTCCAAAATCGTGTACTACACGGGTTAGTGATTCTAAGTTAGCATCTTAAGTAACATGGTATACTACACAGGTTGGTGATTCTAAGGTAGTATCTGAAGTAACATGGTATACTACACGGGTTGGTGATTCTAAGGTAGTATCTGAAGTAACATGGTATACTACACGGGTTGGTGATTCTAAGGTAGTATCTGAAGTAACATGGTATACTACACGGGTTGGTGATTCTAAGGTAGTATCTGAAGTAACATGGTATACTACACGGGTTGGTGATTCTAAGGTAGTATCTGAAGTAACATGGTATATTACACGGGTCACTGATTCTAAGGTAGTATCTGAAGTAACATGATATACTACACGGGTCATTGATTCTAAGGTAGTATCTGAAGTAACATGGTACCAAACTCTAAAACTACAAGAAAACGTACTGAATGAAATTTCTCACAAGAAACATATATTAAGAATGGGGTGATTTTCAAAGTAATCGTAAAGAACTTTCTAGTATAAAACGGTTTGTTGTTGACTGCCAAGTATTTCAAGGTAGTCAAAAGAATACATATAATATCTAAATAACTTAAAAAAAAAGAAACAAAAGTTCATACTTAAAAGTATTCTAATAACTTAGTGTATGACAAATGTTAGAACATTAAACATTTTACTAACTGGAATAATTTATCAGTTTCATTACAGTAAATTTAACTAGTAAAACAGTCCATGGTTTATCCTGTGTGGAATTTTGTAAATGGGCAAGTTTCATTGTTCAAATGCTTATGAATTCACATCAGTCAAAGACAGTTGGCTGCAAAACTGAAAAATCATTTGAATTTACCCTCCACTAGTGACAATCATGAAGTATATAGTATGCATTTGTACCTAATGATGTCTAATAACCTGGCAATAGGTAGTTGTTGTTTTTTCTAGTTTGAGTATTAATGTGAATAATTTGAGAATCGGGGATCTTGTTCAGATTTTCTGAAAGTAAAACTTTTTAACTTTGACTTTCATAGACTGGAACCAATAGTTCTCAGTGTGTCACAGAACAAATGCAAAACCTCAGTCTGGAACACACGACTAACGATGCTCCAACAGAGTCAACTCCAGACTCCGAGACCCCATTGGAAGAAGGATGGACCGTAGTAAGGAGAAGTAAGAACAGATAAGGTTGCATTATATGACATAATTGTAATTTTCTTTTTTTTTAACTGCTATTGTGTAAATACTTTCTGAAATACTATGAAGAATAAAGTTGTACACATTATTTTAAGAGCAGTTTTATTCTTATTGAGTCTATTGGCAGATTGGAGAAAAGATATTGTACATGGATGATTTGAATTATGAACTAAAGATGTTTTGTACAACTTTACAATTTTTTTTTTCCTTTAAAGTTCTTGAGAGATACCACTGTAAGAACATTATCCAAAGATTGCTTTGTCCTCCTCCAGAAAATATACAACAAATGTACACAAAATGTTACAAGATGAGACAAAAACTTCATTGGCTGTTACATTTTGAGTTAGCAGTACAGACTACCACGGAACAACTTATGAAGTTGACAATGGCCGACAGCAAGGTCCAATTACACATTTATATTGAAAACTTGTATTAATAGGGTGAATGTAATAAAAACAACACATCTAAAGCTAGAGAGCAGAAAAAATGTAATCTTATATTAGAGAACCAATACAAGTTTTCTTGAGGCATTTCTTATTAAAAAAATGAGTAAAAACAGTACTAACAATTAGAAAAGTTGATAAAATAAAAAGTAAGACAATTTTGTGACAAATTGTTATAAACACACACAAACAAAAATGGTGTACTTTACCAAGTACATGTTCAACTGGTAATGCATGATTTATGTTCCCAATATGTAACTGGAATACTCTTTTTCTGAATTAATAGTTTCAGAGCAATTTTTTTATGTTACAATATCCCAAGTTTTACACTACCTGAATTGTGTACGTACCAGGAAAAGAAAGATTAATTTCTCATGTTATTAAACAAGAATTTAACCTAATAACTACTTAATGGAGGTTAGTAAGAGCCCTAATGTGTTCTTCTGTGGTACTTACAATTTTTTAGCCCATTTATTTTTTTTTTAATTTCCATTTAAAAAATGCACGTAGGTTGTTATTAATGCAGCTTTTCCTCTGATGTTAACATTAATGGTTCCCTCAATTTAGGCCAACCCTTTACTACACTTAGCAACTGTTTCTTGTTCTTAAAATGTAAACAATCTATATCTTAGCAGTGTTGATAAGAAAGAAAAAAAAACTTGTAAATTACATGTTGCAAGGACAGAGTGATTTAACTTGTGTTGGTTGTGTTCTAAAATTAAAAAAAAAAATCCTTAAATTAAAATGACTGTCAAATTGATATATGTTGTTTTTCAGTAAGATATAGAAAAGTCTATTCTTCTATGTATATGTACTTTAGAAGTAATTGACTGTTTCTGATATTGTCAAAATGTATACCCAATGTTCACCATTCAGCTAAGAGTTTATATACATGTTTATTGTGAATAAGATAAGGGGTACTATTAGATCTGGAGCTAATGGTTAGTTAGTCAGTTTTGTTAATTCCATTTCTTCTTCACCAGCAAAGTATAGCGAATACTTGCATGAATTATTTCATGATAAACAACATTTTAAAACAATCGCAGCTTATCAGCTCTTCTGTTACTTACATAGATTTGTTTAATCTGAATTTTTATATGATTATTTTACAAGCAGATGGGATACAACTGCAGTTTCAATTATAATTTATAAAAAAATTAAGATAATCATACTGTATTTTAACTTTTTTTTTACAGCATTATAAACCGATTTAAATGTTTTCTGTTTACCAGATGTTTTTCAAGAATATATAAATTATAAAATAAATTACCTCTCCTATAAATCAATAAGAAACAGTGTTTTAAGGATAACATCCTTAAAGGTAAAGACACTAATAACTCGATAGTATTTTTAGTAGTGTTTTGACTTTAATAAGACACAACATGCTTTACTTAAAGGACTTTTTTTTTACTAAACAGCTGTCCAATAGTGCAAAAGTTTTGTCTCATCCTGTACAAGCATTGAATGAATAATGAGCAGTCTCACCAAAATGTGAGACGTGAGAAAAAATCTACTACAAAAATACTTGCTAGAAAAAATCCACCTAAAACTGAAGTGAAAGAACTATCAGACAGATAAGAAGTCCTTCAATAAAGTTGCTCTCCTCTTTTCTGCTATATCCATTTGATTTTCTAAATCCTGTGAAAAAGATAAAGCTACAACTAGATAAAAGTTTAAAAACACACAAATTGTAGAACAATACTAATTTCTAAACAAAGATCTGATCTTTAGAATAACTACTCTTTACCAACATTTGTATATTTAGTACTTTATCTTAACTGACCAATGCTTTGGCTTATGTCTTCCTTTTTACTTGATACAGCTTAATCATAGAAACCCATTTAGTTAGAATATATTTATGTTCAATTAAAATGTATTTCATTCAGTATAAAGTTTTGTAAAATTTTCTCATACATTTTCTGCTTTTCATATATCAAAAAAGTTCTACATTTTTGTTGTTCAGTTTTACTTCTGAACGATATGTTACCCACAAAGTTTTTCACTAGATAGGTTATAAAACAAGACAAGTCAGGCTGCGCTATAGTGTTTATAAATGCTAAACAGGTGAAACGTTTTGTAGGGCTAATTACAATTGAAAAGTAAAAAAAAAAATTTTATTTTTATTTTTTTGTGACTTGTATTTACATTTATTCACTATTTAGTTGATTACTGTGAATTAACCCTATCAACACAGGTCAAAGGCCATGTCATCACGTTTGTTGATTCGCATTCAAAATTTTATTGAACTACTATTTTATGAATGTATGTCAATAAGTTTGGTATCAAATTGTAGATTATAATTTAAGTATTATACATTAGTTAAGTTCTTAATTTAAAAGTAAATATATAAAAAAACACCAAAATATTGATTTTTGTGTGTCACGTGGTATGTTGAATGCAGCAACTCAAATTACCAATACTGATAAGCTAGAATATAAAATAAGAACCTCCTATCTTTTCTGTTTTCAGAGATATTAATATATTTATTGAATGAACCAAGGTGGCCCTGCCCACCTCTTCAATTTTTGAAAATACTTGCTTACATTGCCCAATGATGTGTGTATAACCAATCAAAAGCTCAGAATGCCCCCCTACTGGCTTTCTCAGTCTTTTTTGAAGTACTTAGGCAGCAAAGTCATTCTTTTCATGCTAGATTCCAAGCAGTAAGGTAAGACATTAGTGAGATCCAAATTTCATATTTTTTTAGACCCAAATACAGCTTAGTTGCTAAGCCTAATATATTATAGTGGAATTCTGTGGTATTGATTTTGTAATTTATGATTTTTGGTTGTATCAAAATGTACATATAAAACCTGAAAAAAATTACTTTGTTTCTCATCCTCCATATGCAACAGTTGATAAGGCTTAGCAACCTACGGCAAGCAGCAAACAATTACAAAGTTTGTAACTAGAAGAGATAAATGTTTGTTATACTTCTTTATTTTGTGTTCTGTGTTTCAAGAAAAATAACCAAAATTTAAGAACTTATTTATAAATAGTGTTAATGTGATTGTATTTTACAAAATACTGATAACTTTGTAAAGGCCAGTTTTATATTCTTGGATACAGTAGCATAAGTGCACGTACACCACTTCATTGCAACTTCTGTATTGTAAGCTAGGCATGGCTGAAAGGTCAATAAAAATAATAAATATATAATTTTATGATATTTAAGCTATTTAGCTTAAATATTCGTGTTTTTGTGTTATAATTTGTAGTCCTTCTAGAATGCAAAGAGCATAATTTATATTTATTTCCTAATTTTGTATGATGGTTACGAGGTCGGTCAAGTCGACCAAACCTGTACAGAGATTCAGTAGTGAAAATAACAGATAAAATATAAAGTTTGTTAATTATCTGGAGGTTATAAAGATTTCACATGTGAAATTTGAAAACTTTCTGATGCATAAAAGTATCAAAATTATCTTGCATGTTGGATAGTCAACATTCATAAAGAAAAAAAAGGCAGAAAAACAAACCTTAAAAAATCTGATATTGTGCATAGGACAGACAGCCTTGTAAAGTTTACTGATAATCTGCAAAAGTTCATAAAGATATACATACTGCATTAAAAAGTTATTGCATAAAAACTATAACAAGCACTAATGGTTACGAGGTCGGTCGGTGGAATCAAGCCCATGCTGAGAGAGTTAAGAGAATAATTTGCTACATAAATAAAGATACAAAGAGAGATTAATTTACAATATTACACAGAGATTTATTAGTGCTGATTAGGCTTAGTTTAGATTTAGGTAAAGTAGTGCTGGAGCTGGATAGATTTATGTGATTGTAGGGTAGGGCCTGATTAGGCTTAGTTTAGCTTTAGGTAAGGTAGTGCTAGATAGATTTATGTGATTGTAGGGTAGGGCTGGGTAAGTTTAAATGATTGCTTAAAGGTATAGCACTGTTCTGCAACTGTTTGCTCACACAGGTTCAGTATACTTTTTAAAAAATTGTTGACCAAAGGTATGGCTGAGTGAATTACTGTAATGATACAAAAAAGCTGAAATAAGTTAGTACTATTTGTATTAGTGGACTATGTTGGAATATTCAAGAACCATGTTAAATATGTATATGAAATCGTCCCCTCCCCTTTTACAAATGAAAAATTCAGTATATAAAATGTTACAAAGTGAAAAAAATCTAGATTTGGCTCTCTTAAAGAATCACTGATGTTGGGCTAATGTTGGAATATCTAAGAACCATGTTACATATATATATGTGTGTGTGTGTGTGTGTGTGTATGTATGTATGAAATCGTCCCATCCCCTTTTACAAACAAAAAATTCGGTATACAAAATGTTTTGGCTCTCTTAAAGAATCACTAACTTTTTCTTATCTAATATTTACACTTTTTATATTACTGGAAATGCCTCTTCATCTACTTTATTTGATAATTAACATTCAAATTACTAAAACTACTAATGGGACCGTCTGTTTGGAGATAATAATAATAGATATTTTCACATCATGATGTACATACCCCCCTATCTGTTGTTTCTGCTCTTTCTATTTTCCACGAAAGATTTTCTATTTCTGCTTCTAACTGGGCTTGTTGATATTCAAACTGCAAGAATGATGAAGGGTGGGTAATATAAATAACATGATGAACAAACTTCTATAGTATAGTAAAGTATTACACCAAAGTTCATTTAAATATTTTACTAGTTTCATGAATACAACCATCTTTCTTAAAATGAAAAGTTTGATAATAATCCTCGTACCATTTGTTGCTACTTGTTTCATTTAATATTTTATGCAAAGCTACACAAGGGCTATCTGCACATTTTAAATGTAGCCAGTCAACAGCAACCACAAATAACTCTTGGACTACTATTGTGTGGTCAAATAGTGGGATTTGACCATCACTTTTATAACACATAAATAGGCCCAAAGTAACTGATATGAACCACGAACCCTTGTTTCTGATACCATATAAAAATGATGAAATCTGATTCTGGAAGAAAAGTTCACTTATTTCTTACTAAAGATACACATTAATACTTCTGGAAGAAATCTGATGGATTAGGCTCAGAAACAAGATTATTAATTACTTACCAGTTCTTTTCGAGGACCTGCCTCTAGGTAATAAGCATATGGATAGGTGTACTGAAGTGTGTACCGACACTATGGAAAAAATATATATATTGAGACATGTGAACATAACTACCATTGTATGAAGTGACAGCTTGTAAAATTTCAGTATTACTAGAGGATTGTAACATCATTTTATTAACACCCTTTTAAGCAAAATGGCCTCAGACTACTGTGTCCACATAATTTACATGTTTATTTCAAACCTTTCACATATAAAAATTTTTTTTTACAATATCAGAGACAGATTTTCAATTTGTATATTAAATTATAAGATTTTCTCTGTAATGCTGTTCATATTTCAAACAGTATAATTCATGCTTATAAACAGAACTGGCTGTTATCAGTCCATAGTAGACAGAGAGAGACTGGTTAACCAATGAAGAACCATGTACCACAACAGCATATAAGATTTGTTGTGTTCAAGTTTGTATGTGACCCCAATCAACAGAAAAAAATTGAGAGAGACTGGTTAACCAATGAAGAACCATGTACCACAACAGCATACAAGATTTGTTGTGTTCAAGTTTGTGTGTGACCCCAATCAACAGAACAAATCGAGAGAGACTGGTTAACCAATGAAGAACCATGTACCACAACAGCTTATAAGATTTGTTGTGTTCAAGTTTGTGTGTGACCCCAATCAACAGAACAAATCGAGAGAGACTGGTTAACCAATGAAGAACCATGTACCACAACAGCTTATAAGATTTGTTGTGTTCAAGTTTCTGTGTGACCCCAATCAACAGAACCAATCCCATGATAGCTCAGATTCTACCACTATTTTTTAGAAAGAAACATTTTTATTTTGAATTAGTTGGAGACATTTTTTTTATTATAAAAATATACGTTAAATTACATAGGCTAGTTACCAGTTTGTTCTAGAAGTATTTTTGATTTTATTGAAGATACTAAAAATATCACACAAGGTACTAAGAGAACTATAAAAAAATTACAGCTAAAAATACAAGAAATGTTAACATCACAATTTTAGACAAAAGCTAAACATTATATATATCAGTAATGAAATGCTAAAACAGTAAATGACTTCACAAGCAGTCAAAAGTAGAGGTACAGAGTGACACTGTTATTATAAAGTACAGTATAATGTGTTGAACAAGCAGTCAAAAGTAGAGGTACAGAGTGACACTGTTATTGTAAAGTACAGTATAATGTGCTGGACAAGCAGTCAAAAGTAGAGGTACAGAGTGACACTGTTATTGTAAAGTACAGTATAATGTGTTGGACAAGCAACAAAAATTAAAGGTACAGAGTGGCACTGTTATAGTAAAGTACAGTATAATGTAGCAAAAAAGTATTGGTTATGAGTGGCTTTGCTATTGTAGAGTGAAAAGGATTAAACTAGCAATTTTCATAACCATGTGTCAGATTCAAGTCTATATTAAGAGAAACAGAATTATTTAAAACAAACATAGTAGTCAGATTTAATTCTATAGTGTACAGCTAAATACGTTACTGATAATAAAACTTATCCAGTTTAACCATGTTGTTGATTTGAATGTGCTTTGTAGTCACTATGAAAAAAACCTATACACTGGGTAGGTGAAGTGAAGAAAAACACATTCGCACCAACAATATGGTTGATACTTTTCACTATGATATAGGTCCAGTTTATCTTTCTTTGGTTAACTCGTGTTCAGGGTTACTGATGAGGAGTGGAATTCTCCGAACTTGTATAACACAATTTGATCAAAGTGTAAACTGAACTGAACCTCCCTTGAACTTGGACTCCGAGATTGAAAATTCTCGGAATACTAAGTTTATTTATTATATCCAGTTTAGTAAAGGCATAGTAAACAGTACTCATAAATTTATTTTTCACCTGCAATAAACGACAGTAACAAAAGCTACTCGTTAAAACAGAACTATGGTATACAGTATACAACTTGACCTTTCACCTCAGTTTTGTTTTAAACAATCTCTATTAACTTTTAAAATGATATCTTTTAAATCTAATAATCTAATGCAACTATAATGATAGATGAAAAATAAACATTTCATAAAATTCTTTAAGCCAAGTTCTGCCAACTAAAATTTTTTTCAGTCCCGTATTCTGATAACTTTGCATTCTCACAACCTCTATTTGGCTTTGCTATCAACATCTATAAATTTAATACACCCTCCTACTTTCCTCTAGGTCATGGAAAAAGTCATACGGTTGAAACTTGCACATCATATTCCTCTTTCCCTCTCAGTGAATTTCATCATTTCTTTGTATCTTTAGATATAAAGTGCAAAGTGGCTCAAGGCTAAATCCTTTGTTTTTTTTATGTATATTTTTTATTTAATGTTATATTTTTTTTAACAACAGTAAATATAATTTAAAAACTAGAAACATATTAGTTATGAAGAAAAGTTAAATGGAAAAAAAATGAAATACAATTTCTCACAATCTTTCTTCAAGGAATGTATGCGGGCTGCTGCCACGTGATGTAACTTGATAGTTTGTTTACCCTAAGCTAGATACAGTACAAAGAACAATGAAATTAAATAAATGTGGTTTTAAAAAGCTAAAAGGCCTGAAGGTGTTAGGATAAATAATTGTAATTGTCTGCTACAATCTATGGTCATCCTTAAAAAAAAGGTAATTTTGATTTTATATCATATTTTTCAATTTTTTCAGTTCACTTTACAATAATGATTTTGCTACAGTTAATGTCTGAGTAGAAAAAATAAATAATAAATTATAAAGTTAAAGCAAAACAAACCTTTGATATTCATTCAATTGGTTCTAGAGGTAAGATAAATGAAATATGAAAACTGTAATCTGGAAAGAATGAAAACCACCTTCCACCCAGACTGACAGAAAATTTTCATAAATCCATCTTTAGTGGAAATACTTCATTAAAAAAAATCTAATTTTTTTTGTGTACATTGTCGTTATAATGTTTACTAAATGCATACCGAGTTTCATGAAGCTACTTACACTTTAACAGTGTATTCAGAGTTATTGTTTATACAGTTATATGGTGGTTACAAGGTCAGTCAAATTGACAGGGTTAAGCTATTAACTACAGTTACACATACTGAATATGCAACTATGTTAGAACAATGTATTATAATAAACATACCTTTGCCAGAAGCGCAGCAGCATCCAGTAAATACTGCCAGTCTATCCAGGTCCCCTCATTAGCCATAACCTTTTGATGGGTTCTGTCTTTGATCTTTTGAAGAGTTTGTTCTTCCAGCCTCAGACTTTTAGCATGGTTTTCCCACTGATAAAAAATACGTACATGCACTTGCGTGATACCACTTACTAAAAGAAATGTTTTGGTATAAAAAGCAGTTCTGTATAGTAAAGGAATAGTTGGGAATTCTAAGCCTCAAGATAAACATTACTAACCTGTACCTTATTAGAATAGTAAAAAACTGAACAGAAAGTGTAATATTGATCACTGGAAATACATGCAAGCCCATTCCTTCATGGGTAGTTGAAACTAGGTGGTCCAATACATGCAAGCCCATTCCTTCATACATGTATTAGACCACCTAGTTTCAACTACCCGTGAAGGAAAGGACTTACATGTATTAGACCACCTAGTTTCAACTACCCGTGAAGGAAAGGACTTACATGTATTAGACCACCTAGTTTCAACTACCCGTGAAGGAATGGGCTTACATGTATTAGACCACTTAGTTTCAACTACCCGTGAAGGAAAGGGCTTACATGTATTCAACCACCTAGTTTCAACTACCCGTGAAGGAAAGGGCTTACATGTATTAGACCACCTAGTTTCAACTGCCCGTGAAGGAATGGGCTTACATGTATAAGATCACCTAGTTTCAACTACCCGCGAAGGAAAGGGCTTACATGTATAAGATCACCTAGTTTCAACTACCCGTGAAGGAATGGGCTTATATGTATTGGACCACCTAGTTTCAACTATCCAAGCCCATTCCTTCACGGGTAGTTGAAACTAGGTGGTCCAATACATGTAAGCCCTTTCCTTCATGGGTAGTTGAAACTAGGTGGCCCAATATATGCATATTCAATTAGTTTCAGCTTAATAATAAAACTGATTATCTCCGACACATTTCAGACTGAGGATAAAATTGATGATATATAACACACTAAGTTCAATTTGACACGCCTACATCAGCTTGAGGATAAAGCTACTTATTCCTGACACACTTACCCCAGATTGGGATTAAAGCCGATTATCTATGACATGTTTGACTCAGTTTGAAATTAAAGCAATTTAACCCGACATACATACATACTTGAACTTGACTGAGAATAACAATAATTAATCCCTGGCACACTGTCATCAGCTTCAGATTAAAGCTGTTTATCCCTAACATACACCTGGCTCAGCTTGAGAATAATTCTGATTATCCTTGACACAGCTTGAGGAAGAAAAACTTCATTCAGACGTATATACACCAGATAGTATAGAATAAAGCTTCACTAACATCCTCATTCATCCTTTAAAAATTCGAAAACTACAGGAATGCTCAAATAGCAGTTTTTAATCTCAATTTATCTTTCTACGGCAACTGTACGTGTTCAAGCTACCAAACCCAAAATTATGATTCCTACGGGTGAAAACTCTGGAATTCATTTCACACTGGTTCTTATATCCTTAGGAACTTCTTAACCCTGGCCTAAAAATAGATCAGTTTATTCCCATCCTTAACTAAAGTTTTCACTAAATATTTGAACTTTAAAAAACCTTTTAATATGTTTGCATTTTTCTTAACTATTATGACTTTATAATTTACTTCAGCAGTATGTCACAACCCATTCTAAATGACTATCACTCTCTCTTATAAGTTGTTTCTACATGTAATGTATTCTTCTAGTATTACTGATTGTCTGTCTTTTAAAACTATTTTACATGACCCACAAATCCCCACATTATTTAGATAAAGCTGGAAGTTAGAGCAGTAGGCCGAATGCATATTTAACAGTCATTTACATCACAGGATATAATATTTTTGATGCTTGGTTTATTCTTATCACAATACGTTTGGTCTAATATCTAAAATAGTCTGCATAAGACCATAAACTGTAAAACGGATGGTTACAACGTAAAATCAGTAGCAACAGTTAAACATCAGATAAAGTCAGAGTACATGAGGGGTAGTGAAGAAGTGGTAGTCGTGACTGTAATGTTTCAGGAGTCATTTTACATTTGCGTGATTCAACTGATAGCCAGTGAACTACCCTGTCGAATACAACAGTAGCCAGCCTAGTGCAAATTACTACACAAATCCTTTGTTGAAAAATTATTAACAATTTAAAGTCAAGATTTCTAGCAGTCACAAACTAAATGTAAAAAATAATATAAAGATCAAAAAATATTTTGATATACAGTAACACTACAAATCCACTCAAATTTGCATCTGAAATATGTCACACAATTTATTCATTTTTGAAAATTTCTCATTTACAAGAACTTTCAAGGTTTTTAAAGACCCATATAAACCTTGACAAACGTAGTTTGTTTAAAGGGCTGGTTTTTATCTATAAAAAAGTTTCTGACCTACAAATCTAATATTACTCTAACAAAGAAAAGCATGTTACACAAAACTACAGTCTCATATGCTACTGTAAATGAAGGCAGAGATGAACTGTGGTCTTAGACGACAAAGTGAAAATAGAAAAACTAAAAATTTTGCTAATTGTTTTTTAAAGTTAAAAAAAAACCTTCACAGGAAAATTTTCTTTTATAATATGAGCCAAGATAAGATTTATATAATTACATTATGAGCAAAAGTTCTTAAATTTCAATGATGTTAACTCTCTATGCAGTCCTGGTACCTTCTAATTTACATGGATAAATTTGAAAACAGACATTTGTCTATAAAACATAGTTTTAAGAGTGGAGAGCTTGCTGGAAGTATATCTTCAGGACACTAAAATTACAAAAAGAATTAAGTATTTTACAAAATTTTGGGTCACCCTAATAGACCTGTTGTTATCAATTCTGTTTTGGCACATGTAATGTGGGATGTTGTTACACAGGAAACAAACAGAATTCAAGCACTTTGGTAATATACTGCAAAATGGCTTTTTCTGTCACAAGGATAGATATAACAAAAAAAATCTGAACTCTACAATATTTTCTGCACCACAAGTATTTAAAACAGTAAATATTGAAACTGTACATAAAGTAACTTATTTTACTGTATTTATCTGTAACGTTTGAGTACAATACCAAACACAAACAATAAACGTACGTAGTTACATTGGTTCTTTGTTTTGAAAATATGTTGTCCTACTACTCATTCAAAACTCACGTTTTTGTAAAAGTCAGTATTTGTTTTCTCTGTAAGTAATAGGTTTACAAAACTACAATAGGCTTAAGTATTTTGAATCTTACTTAGGATAACAAATATAATTCTCACTTAAAAATCTGTCTTATGAAGAAGTATAGACAACTTTTTTCTTATTTCAAAATATGCCATTTTTTAAAATCAATCTAAAGAAACACCTCACTATAAAACAGAGGTATAACTAATTTAAAGTAATAACTCAACACACTAGTCCAGTGATAAAAAGCCAATTGTTGAACTACAAGTGAAAAGAATACAGCAAGGCAGTGTTACATACTAGCTTTGTTGCACACTTACATAGAAAAAAGACTTCCTAAGCAGAGGTTTCCAGTCCTATGTTTACTCCTGAAAAGTTCTCGTATTAACATTTCAAACAAATTACATTAATTCACCAGTTACTAGTTTTTAAAAAGAACAGAACTTTATCCAAAACTCACCCTCTCAAAATAAAACAAGTATTTTTTGAGAGCTTCACGGGCTTGAGCATGAGCTGATTCATTGGCAATGTTGGGATTTTCTTTATACCTACTGCACTCGTAATATTCACTACCATGTGTCTTCCAGTCTACAAAAAAAAAGAGATTACACCACAATATCACAGAATACCTACATGACTTAGACAAGAAAGTTAAAATATGTCTAAATTGAAAATCAACAAAACTATTTCCCATACTGCATTATACATATGGTTGCAGGTATTATATTATGTAAATCACATATATAATTAATTGACTTGAGTAACATCATTTAAACATAAAACCAAAGACAGTACAAAACTATATATAATAAAAATATATTATAACAAAAGAAAGATTCATATAACTAGCTTATATGTTAATTATACTGTTTCAATTTAAGAATAGCATGAATGTTAAATTTAGTTATTTTAGAAGCGATGGTTTATCACAAGTTTGTTTACGTAACTGTTCATGAATCACACATTGTGTTGTTCACTAGTTATGAATGGGTGATTGTTATATTTTTATGTCATGTTACTAGAACCTCGTCAATTTCATTATTGCATCATAATATCTCATAGTGTGTGGAACATTCTAAGTCTCAGTCAGGCTATACATATGCACCCAAAATGTTGTTTGAGATATTTATAGAGATAGTTAGATAGGTCTAGAATGTGTGATTGTGAATTTAGCTATAAAAAGTGTATAGTGACTATGTCTAAAGTGAAATTATCACAGATTGTATTGTAATAACAGAGTAAGGAAGAATAATTTGTTTTGTCACTTGTGTTCTAAAGTAACTGAACCAGCCTGTATGGGCTTTGACAAAAAAAAGAGATACTTATTTAAAGCTCTGGATACAACAGTGATAACCAACAATGTCATAAACATTTGTATATACATTTGCCTTGTTTTAATATAATATTTTAAAACAAGTGGACTGTGTGCTATTTGTTTATTGTTGAAATTTATCACCAACAAGACACAGACACCTACTGTAAAGAATCCAGCCCATACATACAACCTGACATTATGTGTTTGTAACTTTCGGGTTCATAAAATTCTCATGAACAAACAGACATATCAAACACCAAATAGTTTATTACTATGTATTTAACAAAAACAACTCACCTCCTAGACACATCCAACAGAAATCATATTTGCAATTATAACATTGCTGAAAGGATATAAATTGTTATCAATGAGAATAAGATCTCAAACTTAGATTATGTAATTTGTCAATAAACATTCTAGGCTACCAATCAAAATACATGCAAAAAAAGATGTATATAATATACAGTATTTAGGAAGCTAATTATTCAAAGAATACATAAATTTTCTTTTGTGTAAATAGGATAATTAAAAAAAATATTTTTTCATAACTCAGTACATAAGAAATCAAGTACAGTTTGTAAGATAGACACTTCAAAATTTTATTCTTTTCATTAGTCTGTTATTTATAGCATTTTAAAATAATCGTATACTTAAAAATTTTCTTTGAATCAAAATATCAACTGCACTGAGAAACTATCAAAATAATGTGGTGCTAAATTTACAGGAAGGAATTGTACAAAAACAATGTAGTGCTATAACTGCACTAAGAAACTCTATCAAAACAATTTGGTATTCAAAATATTAACTGTGGTCTACAAAATTATAGTTTAAGTGCAAAAACAACATTTTAAGAACACTAAAGCTTTGAAATAAGAAGGGTAAATTTCTGTAAGAATTCCTTTTCTAAATCTAGCTTGTAAAATGTAGTGCATGGAAATTTGAGAAAAATTACAAAATAAGATAGTACTTAACATTTTCTTTTAAATGTTTACTAAGTGTTTTAACAGTTATGATATCCAAGGTTTCTGTCATATGTTGGTTGGATCTCATTGTTGTTATGCTGGTTTAGATCAATCTGAACCTTATATATGAGCTTACATACAATGTTTTGGAAAGAGTGGCACACTAGTGTGTATTACCTGAGCTTGCAGTGTGCTGCAAAAAAATTCCATTTTATAATATTAGTAAAAAAAATAAATATTTACAGTAAAATATTTTCGAATATGAACTTTCAATGTGATATCAACTGCAAGGTAATATGTAAAATAATTAAAAGTTTGTTTATGGCAAATGTACTAAGGCTATCTACTGCCATCCTTAATCTTGACCCGCCAACCTCAGGGAAGACATCTGGGCAGCAACATTCACTATCAACTTCTGGACTACTCTTTTACCAGTGAACAGTGAGATTTAATTTTATGATGCTCCCATGTTTGAAATGGTGAACACGTTCAGTGCCAGGTTTCAGCTCTCATTACCAGGAATATGCCAAATACTATTAATACACACACAGCTTAAACAAGTTGGTTCAGATCAACTTGTACACAGCACCTCACGAGAACTTGGAGGCACATTTTTGATACATAATATTAGCGATACTTTAATGTCCGTGTACTGGCATTCTGTTTTAATGATGAATGTGTAATTATACACCAGGAATATGCCAAATACTATTAATACACACACAGCTTAAACAAGTTGGTTTAGATCAACTTGCACACAGCACCTCACGAGAACTTGGAGGCACATTTTTGATACATAATATTAGTGATACTTTAATGTCCGTGTACTGGCATTCTGTTTTAATGATGAATGTGTAATTATACAAATGTCAAACTGACTTTACTTCCACTATTTTACCTTAAATTCCCATTTTTAAAACCTGATGATACAAATTAATAACACAACAGCAAAACTAACAATGATATTAACAGAAGTCACATATAGGTCATACTTAGAGCTCTTTCTTTAGAAAGTAAAGAACAGTGTTTACTAATGCATTACATGAAAAAAGCCAGAAATCCATTCTTACCATATGATTACAGCCACCATTTTTTTCAATACATATGTGGCACTTGGGACACTGAAAACATAGAAGAGGTTTTTGTCATAAATATTACATAAAGTATATTTCATGGTACTGTTGTATGATCATAACAATGGCTATTTAGTTGCTAACCCATCCAAAATGATACACGTAAGTCTCATCTTTCACTCCAAAAAATTAAAAACAAAAAGTTTTCAAAGCTTATAATAAAGGCAACAAAAGTAGTTTTCAAAGCTTATAATAAAGGCACCAAAAGTAGTTTTCAAAGCTTATAATAAAGGCACCAAAAGTAGTTTTCAAAGCTTATAATAAAGGCAAAAAAGTAGTTTTCAAAGCTTATAATAAAGGCAACAAAAGTTGTTTTCAAAGCTTATAACAAAGGCACCAAAAGTTGTTTTCAAAGCTTATAACAAAGGCACCAAAAGTAGTTTTCAAAGCTTATAATAAAGGCAACAAAAGTAGTTTTCAAAGCTTATAGTAAAGGCACCAAAAGTTGTTTTCAAAGCTTATAATAAAGGCAACAAAAGTAGTTTTTGTTTTTATTTACTAAGATATATTGATGTTAACTTGGATGAATTGATATTATTTGGTAACTTTTATTTTTGATTTGTTACTATTACAACGATTTATATCTATATCATTAGGTCCATTGGTTTTCACTGCCTTTATGGCTTTGGAATTAAAACTCTAACACATTACAGCATGCTGGATAGATTTTTGTCTGCCAATTTCAACAGCCCAGCTGATGACTTCTGGTGACTCAACATTTGGAAAAAAAAATATAAACTAAAAATATTATTTTTAAAAAAACCTTAATTTTAAACCCATAATGGAAGAAGCACATGGAATGAGAAAACATAGCATCTGCAGTTTCATGGGCTTTTTATAACAACTACCAGGTCTATTTGTCCTGTAGGTCCACTTGTTTTTGGTGCTTTAATGACTTTCAGTATTTAAAAATGTTTTTCTGTATATAAAATAGTGTTCTTATAGTAAAAGAAAAGGCTCTACTAGCAGCATTGTGAACGTTAAAAAATATGATTCAAATCGGTAATTTACCAATTTAGATTTGGTTTGGTTGAGCTTGGTTTGCTTTTATACACCTGATTTCAAATCGGTAATCTACCAATTTAGATTTGGTTTGAGCTTGGTTTGCTTTTATACACCTGATTTCAAATCGGTAATCTACCAATTTAGATTTGGTTTGGTTGAGCTTGGTTGTTGTTAAGCACAAAGCTACACAAAATATTATCTGTGCTCTGCTCACAATGGGTATTGAAACCTAATTTTTAGTGCTGTAAGCCTGCAGACTTGCCATTGACATTCCAATTTAGAGTACAGTATTATTTCATAGCTAACCAGGTTCACGTTTGATCTGAATGTTTAAATAAGTTTAAGTAAATGTTATCCAATTAAATCATACAATGCTGCTATTATTAATAAACTATATGAATAAGAAAAAATGTCCACTTTTGGGAATTTCTACATAGAACTTAGAACTACAATGTAGTACAAAAATAATAAAGCCTTTCATAATTAGATTTGAAAGTTATGAAAGAAAATGGAAAAAAAAAGTCAAAGTTAAACTCACACCAACAGGTGGTGGTTGAATATAAAAATATGTTAATAGGTGTACAGAAGCTGACACAAACCCACTTTAAACAAAATAATTACAGAAGCTGACACAAACCCACTTTAAACAAAATAATTACAGAAGCTGACACAAACCCACTTTAAACAAAATAATTACAGAAGCTGACACAAACCCAATTTAAACAAAATAATTACAGAAGCTGACACAAACCCACTTTAAACAAAATAATTACAGAAGCTGACACAAACCCACTTTAAACAAAATAATTACAGAAGCTGACACAAACCCATTTTAAACATATTATGACAAATTTGCTCCCAAAATAAGTAAAATGCCATACCTCCTGATGTTGTAGTTCAAAGTTAAAATATTATATATATAAAAACTCCATTCTTACATCTTTGGTATGAGCAGAAATATAGTTTGCTGTTTCCGAATCATCTGCACATTTCGTAAGCCATCTCTTAATTGTTTCACAGTCTGTTGGGGCATGGTAATCAGTTCCACATTTAAAGCTGTAATGAAACAAACAAAACAAGATAGGTTCTTGCCAAGACATGAATTAATTTCATTCTCCCTTTACACAAGTTGCTCAAATCTTTTCATCTATCATTTTTAGTATCTGTATGTAATACGAGTTTCAAAACCACTAACAGGAAGTTAACTGGCTCCATTCCAGAAGAGTCGGTTTAAGATACACTTACATCTACCTATGCCATACTGGAACATGAAACATTGTAATAAGACATCAATTTCTGGAATATAGGTGATAGACGATAGTAACGAGTATTCAGAATGTGTAAGGTATCTTGGACGTAATAGTTATAACACTTTGTAAGTTAAAACAATGTACATATCACTTTCATGTTTTCAGTTCTCAATTTCTTATCCCTTATGCAGTCACACAACATCTTATTAAATGTAAACTTATTAACCATATGTTCATTTCATCTGATAACAGTATATTTATAACCTTTTCCCATCTTAAATAGTCAAATAATGACCAGTAACACTTTTGGCAAAATTCCCCATTTTTTTTTGTCAGATTGACACTCCACAGTATTTAAAAACAAAATAAATGTATACATTTCTATGTACTTTTATCAACCTTCTATTCATTGACTAAGTAGGCTGTTCAACACACTGTAATTGCACCCATATCAGTTTTACAAGGGAAAGATCTTCTTTTAAAGGGCTTTTATTAAATTTTAGGCTAATTTCTAGATTAAATACAAGTTTAGATTGAATTATACAACACTCTCAGTACTGAAGTATATTTTTTTGAAGAGATGTACTGGATGTTTTCTGCAAGGCTCAAAAATAAACCTATCAATAAAAGTCAATTAATGATGCAGGATGTAAGCTTTTATGTTTGTTTGTATGTTTTGATATATGATTTTAGAGCCAGCTATTTATAAACAAATCATATTACATCATCACTTGTCAGCTGAGACTTTAACCTTATGTATGCAGGGTTGGTACAGTGAACCGAGACTTTAACTTTATGTATGCAGGGTCGGTACAGTGAACTGAGACTTTAACTTTATGTATGCAGGGTCGGTACATGAACTGAGACTTTAACTTTATGTAAGCAGGGTCAGTACAGTGAACTGAGACTTTAACTTTATGTATGCAGGGTCGGTACAGTGAACTGAGACTTTAACCTTATGTATGCAGGGTCGGTACAGTGAACTGAGACTTTAACCTTATGTATGCAGGGTTGGTACAGTGAACTGAGACTTTAACCTTATGTATGCAGGGTCGGTACAGTGAACTGAGACTTTATCTTTATGTATGCAGGGTCAGTACATTGAACTGAGATTTTAACCTTATGTATGCAGGGTTGGTACAGTGAACTGAGACTTTAACCTTATGTATGCAGGGTTGGTACAGTGAACTGAGACTTTAACCTTATGTATGCAGGGTCGGTACAGTGAACTGAGACTTTAACCTTATGTATGCAGAGTCGGTACAGTGAACTGAGCCCTTATTGAAGAATTAATGCTTACTGTAATTCTGAATTTGCTTAGTTTATCTTCACAAAATTTGGTAAGCTTTTAAAAGTATGCTAAACACAAAAAATCAAAATGTTTGATAAAGTATTTCTATGAAAGATTTATCTCTATTTTAGTTTAGTCAGTGTCACTCTGATTAGTCTAAATGCAAGGTGATTTTAATGCTAAAAATCAAAATACTTTTTTCATCTTACACTTTTCAAATTTTATCTGCATAACCTCTAAAACCTCATCAATCATATTTTTTCAATAAAATGTTTTATCTCATATTTGCTCTACCCTAACACTATGTTGGTTCAGTCCATTTGACCAACTTCATAACCATACCACAAAAATATGAAATAAATATAAAATACTCTTTTCACTTTCTAGAATGAGTGCAGATTATAAAAGACAATTACAATTATATATCCTAAAACCTTCAGTCTTCTATCATTTTCACAACTGTTTTGATTCAATTTTATCGCTTATTGAACCATGTCTTAACTATTAACCTTCCATAAAAATAAAAGCTAAATCACATGGAGAGCATCTAGCTAAAGTTATGTAAATGAGCTACATAATTTATAAGCAGCTTGCATGCAAGCCTTGCCAAGAAATATTTTTATTTAACATTTTGTTCATTTATGTTTTATACTTTACTTTTAAAACAATAAATAAGAAGTAGACATAAATATAAATTAATTTATGTACTGCTACAATCACTACACAAATTTAGGGTAAAATTTCATTAGGACTGACAACAACAACAACAACAAAACAAGGTTAGAGATACATGCTGAATTTCTTGTTTTTATTTCAAATTTGTAAATAAGAACATGAAGTAATAACATGCACAAAGAACATAATGTCCTATAATGGCTGGAGACGGCTTGAATGGGTAATGAAGAAAACCTTTAATATAACAGCAAATGTACAA
>NW_013669567.1:65437-71291 GCF_000517525.1 Limulus polyphemus | reverse complement strand
GTTTCATAGTGCAAAGCTACACAATGGGTTGTCTGTGCTATGTCCACTGTGGGGAAAAATATATTAACAAAAACTTTGAAAGAATACACTATTATAAAGCATTGTAGCGTTTCGTTTTGTTGGTTTCATAGTGCAAAGCTACACAATGGGTTGTCTGTGCTATGTCCACTGTGGGGAAAAATATATTAACAAAAACTTTGAAAGAATCCACTATTATAAAGCATTGTAGCGTTTCGTTTTGTTGGTTTCATAGTGCAAAGCTACACAATAGGTTGTCTGTGCTATGTCCACTGTGGGGAAAAAATATATTAACAAAAACTTTGAAAGAATACACTATTATAAAGCATTGTAGCGTTTCGTTTTGTTGGTTTCATAGTGCAAAGCTACACAATGGTTGTCTGTGCTATGTCCACTGTGGGGAATCGAACCCCGGTTTACCGCTGGCCCACCAGGAAACGTAGCGTTCAGGGGTAACATAATTGAAAAATTGTCCTAGGTTAAAGCGTTGACATAGTTACTAGGTTGACATAGTAATTAATGATGGCTGGAGACGGCTTGAATGGGTAATGAAGAAAAACTTTAACATTATAGCAAATGTACAACGTTTCGACAAGGTTTTGTCATCATCAGGTAATTTACTGTTATATTAAAGTTTTTCTTCATTACCCATTCAAGCCGTCTCCAGCCATTATTAGTCTCAAAGTGGGTTCCTCGTCATCGAATAATGTCCTATAATTTATCTGACTTTCTAACTAAGGTATACATGCTTAAAAATAGTTCATTTACCTGGACGATAGCAATAATGTAACTGTAAGCCAAATAATTTAATGACTTAATCTTACAAGGAAATTAATAAAATAAGATATTCTCTTTCCATTGGTTATAAATAATCCAAGAAAAACATCAGAGAGAATTATTTACATTTTGTGATAAGAGGGTGTGGAAAGTGGGTTTGATTTTCTGGTTTATATATCTGTTAGCAAAGAAGATTGGAGGCTGTACAATTAGACTATACCTTAGTAATATATATGCTATAAATGTGTAACTTACATTCAGCTCAGGACATCATATACAAGTGGTGAGAAAATTGAAAATGGCAATTTGAAGCAAAAAAGTGTCACGTGATACAAGCAAACAAGTGTCACGTGATACAAGCAGACAAGTGTCACATGATACAAACAATGGAAGATTTAGAATTCTTTTAAATACTTATTTTTGATTAAGAAATTAAAATTTGATTTAAGTAAGTTCTGATGCCAAATATATTGATATACATTAATAAGGAAGTAGTTTAATTTAACTTTGAATGTAACTTGGTAAAAAGTCATGACATACTCACTTTGACCCCTACATATGCAACCATATTCAACTAATGATAATGCTCAATTCATGTAAACTAAGTTAGCATTTCAGTATTATAATATAAAAAAAATAATTTATAACTTAGCCTACCAAACCTGTACATCTTATTCTATCTTAAGTAGGATCTTATCTAATCCTACTAGCCAGATCTGTTTGTTGTTAAGCACAGAGCTATACAATAAACTACCTGTGCTGTGCTCCCCACAGGTAAAAAACCTGATTTTTAGCATTACGAGTCTTTAGATTTATTGTTGAGCCACCAGGAGGCAAATGGCTAGGTTACATGTGTCCTGTCATCTTTTAATTCCAAACTAGTTCATAGTTTGAACTACCAGTAAAAAGAGATATAGATTTAGAGTTGGTTTTAACATTGATGATAAACAAGACTTCTCTTCATCTCCATCTGTACTGCTGATGATGTCTCTCAAACCAATCCACACCAAAAAATGTAAGATTAAGCCTTTTATGGGATTGTATACAAATGAACAATAACTATATAGTTCGGTCACAGGAACTTAGCTTTAAGGATCTTTTTATCATTTCTTCTAAACTCCATTACTTGATAACCTACTAATACATACTATCTTACAGATTTCAGAGGATATTTAAAAATGAAACAAGGCAATTCAAAAAACTTATATTACCAGTTGGACACTCTAAACTAAACATTGAAGTTTTCAGCCCTGAGCAGTGGTGAATAAGGAATAGCTCTAGATAACAAAAAGCTGTGCTCAAGGAAATATAAAAGACAACAGGTTACATTTTAAACTGTGTAGATAATATTTTGTTTAATTGTGTTTGATTCCTGATAAACAATATACAACAAATGATATTTTCAAGCAGTAGTTCAGACAAGATAATATGCATAAACTTGTATTCAATATATTAGAAGTCGACAAAAAAAAACTAGTACAATAAACAACTGTAATCCCTCACCAGGAGTAAATTTCATCTAGTATGCAGTACTAGTAAATGGTTTTAGAGATAGTACTATGTACCAAATTCTATACATTAACTACAGTAAAATATTTAATATACTGTTACATGAAAAAACAGCTTCCCAAACAAAGGTAGGGATAATATTCACATACCCTGCAAAAATTTACCCACTTCTTACAACAAACCAATCTACAGTGATGATATTAATAGTTGTTTCAATAAATGTTCCAATTTGTGATATTCACCTCCCAAACTCCAAATGTAAACACCAAACCAAATTAACATTTTAAACAAAACAATCATCATCAAAATATAATATATAACTATTTTTAAATATAACTATTTTATTGGATGATAAATCCCAAATTTAACCATATATATATAAAAATTGTGTTAAAAAAAAGTATGTTAATAGATCACAAAACCCATAAATTCTTTTAGGTACGTACTCTGTACCTACTGATCACAGAATCCAGGCTCACTTGCACTTGAAGGAGTGTAATCCTGCAGCCTTGAAAAGTCATTTGTACTGTCATAAGTTATATTTTGTGTTTTAATTTAGATGTTAGCTAGAGTCTGCACGACATTAAGGTCAATTTAGTCCTAGAATATTCAGGAATATTAATGAATGAGGTGCTTTGAAAATATCTAGAACAATTATTAAATATAAATATTGGTGAGCCAATCAATAAGCTAAGTAAGCTTGCAGTGAAACAGTTAAGAACCAGAAGACAGAGAGTTGTTTGGTAGGCAATATAGAGAATCAGTCAGTGTTAAACATAGAGCATGTTGAGTGATTCTGTACAAGTAACTTGATTTTTACGTTAGTGTAGTGAAGATATTATGGTTGCAAATGTTGGCCTACAAAAAGTTACAAAGTGTGCAAGCCTGTAAAGAAATGTTAAGTAGGAAATATAACTAATCTGTTATTGTTATGTGGACAGGAAGTTGAATTATTATCACCAGATGATTTAACACAACCTGCCAATGAAATAACAACATTACAACAAAGATGTTTACTGGTAGTAAAGGTGCACTGTTTTGGTTTTATTCATAAGTAAATAATACTTGACAGTATTACTGTAGTCTCTTATAATGGTGGATGTTACAATAAAAGCTATAGTTACAGTAGAAAGCTGATATCAAATGAGAAACTGGATAAACGAGTATCAGAAGTTTACTTCATATTCATAAAAAATGTTTACAGGTTTCAAAACCTCTTGTTTTTTTAGCTATAAGTAACCTTTTGTCCATCTAGTTATTAATTGTCTATCAAAACCAGTAAAAACTTTTTATTCTCTCACTCATTCGCAAGGTAATTTCAGCATCTTCTTTATGTGAGGCCATTTCTTATACATTTATACAAAATTTAAATTTTCGATCCAATTATTCTATAAAACAATTAATGCCCGAGCTTAGCTATGAAAATCAAAATTCATCAAACATGCATGCAGAAACTACAGCAAAAGTATTTCTGGAAACAAACTTCACGATAGACATTAATATTCCAAAATTTATACAATTTTTAGTAAATTCATTAATTCAAAAGCTATACAGCAGTACCATGTAGTAGATAATTAAATGTGATTTATTACTTAAGTAAAGTAATTAGAAAAATATTTGGAACATTTTTATCATCACACAAGTATAATGTAGTGTCTTCCCTTCTTGGTTCATGAAAAATAAAACATCTGTAATAAAATTTGATGACAGATTTAATATTTTCATTAAAAAAAAAACTAAAAGATGCTAATAACAAAACATTTGTATGAACCAGCTTTGTCACCAGATCATTGTATTAACCCATGTGATAAGCTATAAAAAAAAATTAATAAATAAATACAAAACTATTTAACAATAATTACAGAAAGTTCACAGTAGTTATATTACAGCAGAAAAATTTAACATTATGTTAAAAACATTACTACTTGTTTGTGTTTTCCTAAAACTTTCATCTTAAAAATTAGTGTAAGCTCCGCATGGAAATTGGAAATATAAATATTTTGCTCCTCCTGAAGAAAATGCTAAATATGTTTTCCATGCCAATATTTAAAGTATAGCATTCTGTTGAGTTTTAAAGTTGGAAAGCAATAACATATTTTACACGAGGTGAACATGGTATATTAAACATAAAATCAAATTAACTAACACATAGTAATTAACACACAATATATCATTAACCCTAATACTGACATGGTCCACATGATCCAAATTTAATTGTGGTATTGGTTACAAGGTCCCTAATAATATACAAGACACAAAATAGCATACAAAAAAGTATTAATAATGTTACATTAATCCCACTGATTAGTGCTGGGGTTTCCTATGTTTTTTACTCAGAAAATGAAAAATTGAACACAATTTTTTTTTGTCAGTTCTTTACACAAGTGTTGTAATTGGAAAAAAAAAAATCAAACTGCTCAATATGTGGATCTCACTAATAAGGAATGGTACATAAACAAGGTGATAATTTGAGGGTAAAACTCATTTTAAATGTAAACAAAGTATATGTTGGGCACCAAATAAAAATAACTTCTCACATGCTCAATAAGCTTGTTTGAAGTACAATGAAAACACAAGGTTAGATTTTGAAGCCAAAAAACAAAAAAACATTCATCCTGAAGTTGTTCAAAAATTGACATTAAGACTATAAAGCCAATTTTAGTCAGCTGTGATTTAAACATTTTATTATACATTACAAAACGCAACTAAACGATGAAAAAATTGTCTTTTTTATCTTTATATTTAAAAAGAAAGTTGTGATTTTTCAGGAGAAAATAAAAAAATTGACTGAATTTTAAACATCAAACATAAAACCACCTTCTGCTTCCAAAACGTCATTTTGACTTTTTTTTTTGGGGGGGGGGGATTTCATTTCAAAAATGTACACCATCTGTGATGAGTAATAAGGTTGACGTTAAGAAATGTTGAACTATTTTCAGATTGTATTGTATGAGTAACATTTCTATGGTGGTTTAATTGTTTCATGGCATAAATGTTGAGAATGTGAAAAATTTCACCAACATGTACACAGTCTGAATAAGTTAGCACTCATTTAAAAGTTTACATTTAATAAAAACAACAACAATAATGCCCGATATGATATGGTTAATACGCAGTTGGACTTATTAATAACATCAGTAAGGTTTTATTAAACCGTTAGAAATATAAAAACATGCATATTCAAAAATTATTATATATTTTGTAAAATAAAGAGAAAACAACAACATGTTTACATTTACTAAGACAAATCAATGTGACAAAACAGAACTATGTTTTATGTTCCATTCAAGTTTTCACTCCGAAGATGTACCTCATAACTGTTAGTAAGTTCACCACAGATTTCATACATCTAAAATCTAATTCAAATTTCAATATCTGACTATTATATTACAGAAAACATACTAAACCACACACTAGCATAAAGTTTCATCTATCACATCAGTTGAAGCAAGTGTAGCCCAATTCTAAAAAGGCAAACCCACTGTTTTTAAGTAACAAGTTGGTCAATATCAAACTAAGTGCAAGAATATTCATTAAGTTGTATATGAAT
>NW_013669567.1:61746-64452 GCF_000517525.1 Limulus polyphemus | reverse complement strand
GTGAGATTAAGGTTAGATAACTTTTTGTAGTTATTGTAAATTACAGCCTTGTGCCATGCATTCCATACCTAGTATTCTAGTGCCATATGTTCAGTATGAAGCTCTTACAATGTTTACAGGTGACACGTTTACTTTGAGCTTCCTTGGCACGGGCTACATAAGTACAATTGGGTCCTGGACAATAACGTAGCTCTGGATGGCTCTATGGGTAAGAGAGCTTTGTTGTAAACACACCTACACAACACAAGCACACACAATAATCGTACAGCATGAATTATATGTTATTATTAAATGTTTTTGTAACTTATAAACAACAGAACTTTTAAAAACTTGCATTAATGCACTACAATCACCATATTACAATATTCATTTTCAAATTGCAAAGAAGTAAAAACTTGAAACTATGAAATACACCTTCTTCTGGTAATTATTTATTTTTCAAATAATGAATGTTAAAAATATGATATTTGTAATGCAATGTTTCCCTCTTGTTTCGTCCCTGTGAATATCTGACATTTACTACTTGTTTTATCTGACACAGCAACAGATATTAAAGCTATGGGTGCATCAGAACTGGAATGACTAAACTGAAAAACAGTTTAGTTTTTAAAAGCACGTTATAAAGAGTACTTTTCAAAAATAATATGCCAGTGTTATAAAGAGATTTTCTCCAGATAATATTTCTGTGGAACTGTTCAAAATCTGAAAATGGGACTCAGATTGGTATTAGTAAAAACAACACAGGAGATCTAAAGTTCACATTAGAGCATGAAATAAAATAGTGAAGAAAGAGAATGAAAAAAAGATACAGTTGTTTAAATAACTACTATAATTACTGTGGATCTTCAATTTTATGTTGGTACATTTCTAAATTGCACATTAAACTATGCAATAAAATCATGAAGAAACAGGATAAAAGGATCCAGTTGTTTAAATAACTACCACTGTTATTGTGGATTTCTGATCTCATGGTGGTACATTCTGAAGTTCATATTATAATATAAAATACAAGAATGAAGAACTAGAAAAAAAAAGATACGTTTGTTTAAATAACAGCTAGTGTCACATGGAAGTCAACCCAGGAGATGGATTAAGTACCTGATTGAAAAGGTCCCCTCAAAATACAAATTAATAAAAACTGAAAAAAAAAGAAGTGGTCCAGAAAAAAAACTGAAGACAGGGCCCCCTAAAATACAAAACTGTTTTTGACAATTGGCTTTTAGTGAGGTGCCAAATCAGAGGTACCTTTCCATTGAATTTTATACACTTTGTTTATATGTGAAAAACACCATGATAATTTGATTATCAGTACTGAACTTAACTTTCAAACCAAAGTCATATAACAAAAAGCCCTATAATAACATATAGTTATGAAATGTATTTCTTCACTGTAGTTCTCTGATATTATGTAGTCTTCCTTAGAACATCTGTACATTAGTTTTTGCTGTTATAAATGCCAAGGGTTTTTATTTAGCCCAATGGAGTTCAACAGCCTGTATTACTACTGTTCTTGTTGAATAACAATGTGTGTTTCTTATAGAAAAGCCATATTGGGCTATCTGCTGTGCTGACCAAGGGTAATCGAAACCCGATTTTTTAGCATCATAAATCCATAGACTTACCACTGTCCCACCAGGGGACAAGTAACAGAATCTAATCATCAAGTTGTTAATGTGTACAGCAATTAATTTTGAAAGGTATCACCAGTTCTTTTTGACACAATGAAAGTAAACATTACATGTCAGAATGTTGTCTAATTTCTAATTCTATTCAGACTGTATGTCTCACAATAGAAATACAGATGACTCAGTAATAAACCATTATATAAATGCAACCATGCTCTGGAAATATCTTGTCAACAAAATCATCTTTATATAGATTTATCTGCTCTGCTATTCAATGAGATTTAGACACTTTTCAGTTTTTTTCACAAGGAGTCTTATCTGCTATTTAAATAATCTTCCAAAAAGTAAATTACTGTAAATTCATTTGTTTTGTTTTTAAAAGTATAGTCCATAAAATATAAATGTACTCTAACTTACCCTTACATAATCAGAAAAGGCAAACTGTTGATATCGTTCTCGAAGGCAGGATTTACTGAGCATGTTCAAAGCAAAGTCTTCTGGCACTAGAATATTACAGCCTTGTGCCATGCATTCCATACCTAGAGTTATTGTAAAACAAAAAGTTATTCACCTTAATCTCAAACAGTCATTTTGGTAAGCTATGAGAAAATATCTTGTATGATGTTTTATACATTGAATACAGTTTAGATTAGTTTTATTCTAGAATAATGTTTTGTTTATTGGTCATCAGAACTGACTCAGTGTTGCAGTGATTTTTTGTTTCTTTATATTCAGGCTATGAAGAATCACATGCAGTGCTGTTAATTGTTTAAAATACAGAATTTGATATCAAATACACCATCCATATCTTTTGTTTGTAGCGATAATTAACTATGTATGAGCTACTGGGGTATTCATATACAACTATGTATGAGCTACTGGGGTATTCATATACAACTATGTATGAGCTACTGGGGTATTCATATACAACTATGTATGAGCTACTGGGGTATTTATATACAACTATGTATGAGCTACTGGGGTATTCATATACAACTATGTATGAGCTACTGGGGTATTTATATACAACTATGTATGAGCTACTGGGGTATTCATATACAACTATGTATGAGCTACTGGG
>NW_013669567.1:50727-61123 GCF_000517525.1 Limulus polyphemus | reverse complement strand
AACATATGGCACTAGAATATTACAGCCTTGTGCCATGCATTCCACACCTAGAGTTATTGTAAACAAAAAGTTATCTACCTTAATCTCACAGCTTCATACTGAACATATGGCACTAGAATATTACAGCCTTGTGCCATGCATTCCACACCTAGAGTTATTGTAAACAAAAAGTTATCTACCTTAATCTCACTGCTTCATACTGAACATAATCAAGCCCATCTAACTGTTATAATATTCCCAAAAGTGTCCTTTTCAAAAGGTACTTGACATTTTGTATCTCAAAAGCTGCACATAAAATTGTCAATGTACTTTAAAATCTAAACAATAACTGGAAGAGAAAAAATATTAAAATTTATGTAGTATGTAATTTTTACAATAACTTATCCTCAATTTATTCTACTTAAAATTCCACAAAATATGAATTATTTTAATAAGAGTCCTTAGGAGTGTTTTGACATTATTTGTTTGTTTGAAGTTAAATGTTGTAAGTCTGCAGACATACTGCTGTGCCACTGGGGGCGTTTTGACATTATTTGTTTGTTTGAAGTTAAGCACAAAGCTACACAATGAGCTATCTGCACTCAGCCCACCATGAGTATTGAAACCCAGTTTCTAGTGTTGTAAATCTGCAGACATACTGCTGTGCCACTGGGGGGCATTTTGACATTATAGTCATAATGATATGGTACCCTGTTGGGTTCACTCAGACCCAAGGGCAAAATCGCATCATTGAATTAGTTTGGTTTGATTTATTTTCAAATTTCATGCAAAGCTACACGAGGGCTATCTGTACTAGCCGTTCCAAATATCGATCGCATTGCATACCCCCCACCCTCGTCAGCAGATTATTATTTCAACACATCTCTCTATTAAGGACATTTGTTTTGAATTTCGAGCAAAGCTACACGAGGGCTATCTGCGCTGGCCGTCCCTAATTTAGCAGTGTAAGACTAGAAAGAAGGCAACTAGTCATCACCACCCACCGCCAACTCTTGGGCTAATCTTTTACCAATGAATAGTGGGATTGACCATCACATTATGATGCCCCCACGGCAGAAAGGGCAAGCATGTTTGGTGGGACGGGGGATTCGAACCCGCGACTCTCAGCTTGCGAGTCGAGCCCCCTAACCACCTGGCCATGCCGGGCCTGAATTAGTTTAGCTTGGTAATATGTTGCTAAACAAGAAAATGTTTGTGAACAGCTTCTACCATAGTTATAGTCCTCATTTTTTTTAAAGCTTGTGAAAAACTAGCTCTATCAACTTATACTTTACGTGTATTTTGATATTGTAGTGTGATAGAAAAACAAATGTTATTTTGTGGAACAAAATAAGGTAGAACATTTTGCACTTCACGGTATCAAGTATCATTTCATTGATAAGGATGTCGTTTATTAGACCATGTTTACATTAGAATTTATTCAACTGGTCTAAGTATCATTTTTAACTGGGAAAAAAAAAGTACTGATAAGAAATATATATAAAATGAATTTACAATTTATTACATGTGTTAAATGAAGCCTTCTGACAATATAAAAAGATTGGCTTGCTTAATACACTGGTACGGCCAAAAATTTATCTTTATTGTATACCAGAGTTTGTAAACATAGTTAGGTATATTTCGAATCAAAACAGTTATAATTTACAGTTTTATAAAATAAAAACTTTTCTGGTCAGTTTTATAAGAATGTAGGAAGAGCTGAAAATTAGTTATTAATATTTACAACAGGGAGACATTTTTAATTGTTTTTGAAAAACGAATTTATCACAATGAAATATTTTAGAATTTTCAAATCTGAGAATTCATACAAATATCACATATAAAAATGACCTTTTGTAGAACCTACAAAATCTGTAAGAAGTTAATCTCAAATTTTAAACTACTTCAACCAGTAATTTTTTTGCAATGAAATGAAACAAACCATACAGCAGCTGTTTCAGTTCTTTGCACCCATGCAATTCAAATAGCAGTTGCCATGCTGTACATTTCATATTTGATGGGTATATAATTATAAAATATTATTATACATAATATAACATTGGTCTTTAAGAAAGTACACATGTACTTGACAAGTGTTGCCAGGTAAAGCAAACATTACCTTGGCCATGAAAGTAGTAAACTTAGAAAAAAAAACAATAGTAGCAACTGGAAAGTACACATGTACTTGACAAGTGTTGCCAGGTAAAGCAAACATTACCTTGGCCATGAAAGTAGTAAACTTAGAACAAAAAAACAATAGTAGCAACTCAGTGTCTCATTATAAAACAAAACAAAAACCCTGACAGATTGAAATATTCTTATAAACAATCCTCATCTACATTATAACAAGATTGAAGGTGGGGGGTTAAAAACTGCACGAGCTTGATGTTTTCTGGAATAGCCAAAATATCCAATTCACAGATAAACAAGGCTGGATATCACAGTAATCCAACTTCCCATGGACAGGTGTAAGAACAAGCTAGATGGTGACAGGGGGATGTCAAAAGTGACAAGACTGATAATAGCTACATAATATTTATGATAGGTTATCCAAAGTGGTACCTTTTGTAGGCATGCAGCATCAAGGTTTCTCTATTCAATCCAATGGGAATCACAACTTGGATATGGCAAGGTAAAAGTAAACAGCTTACTATTTGACCTGCACAAACTTGAGCTGCAAGTTTCAATTTAACTTATACAACAGAAAACACATCAGTTAAAAAATAATCATGTAGTATTACTTAAAGCAGCCCTTCCAACTTTATGACTAGTAAATAAGAAGGTTCCCCCATCATCCAGGGCTTCATTTGAGCATAAACGTCTGAATGAAAAAAACGAAAATTAAAGTGAAATCTGTGGGGGTTGTTCACACATGGTATATGAACAACCCCCCAGATTCCACCTCTGGTAATACCTACTTTAAAAATGATCTTCCAATGTATATTGTCTCTATAGCAAGAAACACATCCTGGTACTGCATATTAACTCCTGACTTACAGAACCACGAGGTAAACTGTATCTTAATTAAAAATCTTATCCAAGATATCCTATGGATCCAGCGTGTAGATACAATGCTGGAATGGACCTCACAGGGACTTCGTAATTTATGAGTGAAACCATAAAGGAGAAGAGAGGGTTAAATTTCTCCTGATTAGTCTTATATCTTTAGAGGAGAAGGAGAAGCAATTATTCTAGAAAAGGAGTGAGAGAAATATTGACAACATAAATATCATATTAACATACAAGCACATAACATATGTATCAGCTACAAGACCATTACAGAAAGTAGAATAGTAAAGAACATTATTATTATCTATTCCACCATTATTATTATTATTATCTATTCCACCATTATTATTATTATTATCTATTCTACCATTATTATTATTATCTATTCTACCATTATTATTATTATTATCTATTCCACCATTATTATTATTATTATCTATTCTACCATTATTATTATTATCTATTCTACCATTATTATTATCTGTTCCACCAACTACAAATAAAATGACTAAATAAAACCTTATTTCAAGCCCTAAAAGTTTATCTGGTGAACAACAATAACGGAAATCAGTACTCACATCTTTTATCAATAAGCACCAGCTAGTGTTACCAGTAAGGTAGATAATGCCTAGCTAACAAAGTTCTTGACGTAACATATATAACATACTTACACCTATGAGTCTAAAGATTGTAATATCACTCAACCCAACTTGACAAGAAAAATGTAATATGTTATTTTTTATCTTCTATCCAACTTGTCCAAGAAAATATTTAACATTTTCTATCCTGTTTAGATGATTATGACCTAACTTGTTCAACCTGACAGAGTACAGCAAGAAAGAAAGGAATTTGGCTTTTCTGTGACTTTAAAGAATGATCATGAGATAATTTTGTATTTAATATACAACTGTAACATATGACCACCTATGACATTTCTTGATCTTTATGTATTCTCATATAGCATGACTTGTCACATGACTAGCTCCAACAAATAAAGCACAAATGTAACTGTAGTATCTTGATAATCAACAACTAGAAACCCAGATTGGTCAGGTGGAAGGTATGGTGTAAAATTGCCTAGATAAGCCCCTTCAGAAGGTGTCTAAAGAGCACCCATGGAGTGCACCAACTCTATGCAAAGGAAACACACCCACAGGAGACCACACCACATCTGAACCAAGTATACCCTTCACCCATGAATAAATGTGTCTTGAAAAATGGTTGAAAAGAGGCACATCCAAGAAATGGAAATGCCCTTGGTGTAGAGTGGCTAGGACAAGTTGGACCGTAATTGGGAGGTCAACTCCAGTCCAAAACCAGAAGGACTGGGATTATAAGTAATAAAAGAAGAAAGTAATAAAAACTTCCATTTCAAGAACCCCAGCACCTGTATCCTCTGGGAACTGAGATCCGGACAATGGTAGGAAGGTGGAAATGTAATGTGGAGGTTCAACTCCAGTCTATAACCATGCAGTGTTGGAAATATGCCATCCAGTCCATAACAGGAGGAGGGTCCCAAACTGAACCAACACCACTCACCCAAGAGCTAAAAGAAAAATCCAGTCTAAACCAAAGGGCATCAGGAAGTAATCACAAGACCCATGGTAGGAGGATAGTCATGTCATCTACTCTGGCAGAACACCACCATCCTACCCTCAACTGAGTAGAAGTAAGTACACTCAGGAAGAAGTCTCCATAGTCCACCACCCCAGCAGCTTGGAGCTGGTAGGTGATAAGGGCTCCCGTACTCAGAAAGTTCAGAGGAACACATCACCAGAGAAAGTGCAATGGGTGGCTGTGTAACCCTATTCTGAAAAGTAAATTGTTCCTGATTTATACAATAGAAGGACTGGTAGGAATGGGAAACAATCCCTTTCTGTTTTACTCATGTTAGTCCATGAGTGGAGAGTCAGGGACAAACATATTTATCAAGCAAGACACCACGAGGATGAACCTACAAGCCGTCTTGCAGAACACCCCATCTCAACAGTGAGCATTATAGACCTGACAGGTTACACAGTGCAGACTTAGGAAGCAGTATACCTGGACAGACACCACTTGCCACAGAGCAAGATCTAAAATATGTGTAGTGAGGCATCTGGAAAAAAAAGTATATTAGTCAAAAATACCCATTTACAGATCAATGGATGAGTGTAAGATGGCAATAGGAGGTAGACAGCATTCGGCCAAGAAGGAGACTGCCAGATGATGGAGATGATGGGATAAAAATGTATGATGAGTGGTCCACATGACAGCCTGGATGACCTCTTTCAAAGGATGATAAAAACGAGCAGCCAAGAACATTGTAAGGTGCCTGATCTATACAAGAAGACATGAAAAAGGCAACAGGAGTCAGGAGACAAGAAAGAAAATGCTATACATATGCGTTATTGAATCCAACTAGTGAGGATAATGGGAAAAGGTCCTGGGAAATAGATGGATTCCAGTGAATAAACAATCTGGAACGAGAGCCACAAAAGGAACCATAGGAGCCAAATAACACAGCAGAGCCCTGACTAGACACAAGAGGCAATCAGAATAGGAATAGATATGAGAAACAGAGGGCAGGGAAATAAGCGTAAAGGTAACATTACCCTCACAGGTGGCAGAGGTCTCAGTTAGGAAGGAACGGTCAGAAAAAATGAAAACATAGATGCTGTGATAAAGAATGCGAGAGGGCAAACACATACAACCTTTGACATCCACAGGCTAATAGGAGGGGGAAAATAGGTTTACAAGGAGAGGTGATCCAAGGAACAGGAAGGTTCAAAAGAAAGAAGGGATAGGGTGTGGAAGACAACATTAAGATCTCAATCCGGTAAGGACATGTGGTGAAGAGAAGGATGGAGACAAGAGAACAGAAACAAAAGGAAAATAATATGACAGGTAAAAACACAACAGAAATGGGAAAAATAAAAGATAGAGGATAATGTCACTCTATAACCAGCAATGGTTTAAACAGAAAGACCACTGTCAAAGAGCTAAGTAAAAAAATCTGAGGAAAGGCGTGACAATGTGGAGAGAAGGAGGGTATGGGCATCTGCCAAAAAACTCAGGGGAAGGATTATCAGTCTCAGACAAAAGGTGAATGAAAAATAAGTAATGTAGAAGAGTGGTCAGGGTTAGTCAAAGGCAGGAGAACTGTGCCTGAGAAAAGTGCACAGAGGTATCAGGATTTAATCCCCAAAGGAGGAGAAGCAAATCCAACTGCTGATTGTCAAGAAAGGGATTCCCAGAATGATGATATGCTAAAGCACGTGCCTTCATCGTGTGTGGGGGATGCAGCATGCTGATTTCATAACATAACTAATTGGCAAAATGCTCAGCACGGACTCCGATGTTGGGAGACGGAGGGAGGCCAAAATATTCAGCATTAAGTGCTTCCATTAAAGGGGAAGGGAATGGGTCATAAGACACAGGAGACAAAGAACAAAATAGAAATGTGATATCAAATCCAAGATGGCACATCCACAGTTTGAGAACAAGGTCAGACTGCAAAGGAAGGAGGAGGAAAAAAGCCGTCCATATCCTTGACATCCTGTTACATCTCCTCTGGGAAGCGGAGAATTAGTTGATGTTCAGGATACCCCCAGCCCGCATGAAGGTGGCCATCTCCCGGTGGACTAGGGCTGAAACTTCCTCAGCCAATAACGGTAAAACTGAAGCCATTGTAACAGGTTGGTCACCAGAAAATTCATAAGCAGTAGTAGTCATGATTTGAAATTGAGAATTCATAGTGCCAAATGTGAATGGTAAGTACACACCACAGAAAGAAATGAAGGGAAATCAATGTAAAACCATTACTAGACCAGACAAACAACAATAATAAATCAAAGGCAAAAAAATTTGTTGAAGATGAAATGGAAGTTAGTCATAACAGTACCACTGATGAATCACAAAGTAAATAAACCAAAAAACAAGCAAGACATCCAATCACTGTCATGCCAAATCGGGAAATGAAGATTGGGTTCTACTGCATAGAGGGAGTCAGCTGCACTAGGAGGGTGTGTCGAGCTCCTACTGGTGCAGAGTTGTCACATGCATATGTGCATGCTACTGTGCAGCTGAACCACACGGTAAACACGTGGGGGTAGGTGGGACTATCAAGGCTAGGGGCGATAAAAAATTGCACAATATAGAGGGCAGTAAAAATAAAGGAAAAATATTTTGTGAGAGGAGGTAAGATATTGTATCGGAATGTACTTGAACTTAGACAAATGTGACCACAAGCTCTCCTCAAAATATCATGAAGTTTCACTAAATTGCAAGAGAAGTTTGTTATACATCACTTCAATATTTGTGAGAAAAAAATGTAATAATAATAATAAACAATAAATACATTATAATCTCAACTCAATGTACTTATGGAGGACTTTAACACATATCTATTACTAATACAAAACAATCAGCTTACCTGTAGTAACACCTTGCATTATCTGAATCTCAAAATGCATAGCCCAACATTCTTTGCAGAAGTAGTGACCACAGGATAAATTACGAAAATATTCACCAGGAAATGTCTGCAGACAAATAGGACAGAGAATACTGTGGCTACTTCTGATTACCTAATTAAAATGATAAAGTTTAGTTACAAATGGTGAAATTTTAAACAAACAAGTACATTTTAACATTAACAAGTACAAAGTATTCAAGGTTCAATACAGGAAATCTCATTTGAGACCTCTGAACTACACAGTTTTGTTAAGCACAAAGCTACACAATAGGCTATGTGTGCTGTGCCCACCACAAGTATTAAAATCTGATTTTTAGCTTCATAAGTCAGACTTACTGCTGAGCCAATGGGAGGCAAAACTTTTTTAGAAGAGGTAATTTAATGAAAAATTCACTTCTTTACACTAAATCCGTGATTAATATTTTTCCAATACACCTGCAAAATACGAGAATTTAATGATAGCTAAGGAGTATACCGATTATTAGTTGTCAAAACAGATGAAGCTAAGAAACCTTTTAAATTTGTCAAAAATGTCAGTTATAGTATTACAAATAAACTAAAACTTCTTGTATATGTTTTATTCCCATGTATAAAAACTTAAAATTCAAACATAATAGAAGGGGTACAGAGCCACTGAACTATGTGTAGTTTGTGTCTAGTTTCAAAGTTTGTCAAGTTCAAAATGATGGCCAAAAGTTGTACATAGATTAGTTTATGGAAATGACTCATAGATGAAAAAATGTTTATTATTTATCAACAAAAGTAGGTTTAGAATATTAACAGGTATCTTTAGCTGGTGTTTTGTTAGGTTGGAAGTCACATTGTTTAAACTTGTCAACTTGAAGCTTTGTGTATAACAACAAACAAACATAATGGCAATGCAACAGTTAAATGGATAAGTATAATAACTGAAAATAATAACAATCAGAAACATTAATTTTGATTATTTGATTAGTTTCATGACGTTAATTGATTTAATTATGATTTTAAAACCCATACGTAATAAATTATATTGATTTGATCACCTCAGTTTACTACAAAGTTAACATTTTGGCTGACATTTTCTTGTATGGGTCCTGTTCTATAGAAAAATCTACCAGGACATAGTTCATTGTTTTCACTTTGTAGCCTGTAAACATACCTATGTCTACATTTAGGTTTCTTAATCACACCATACAAAAGTATCTTAGTAGTCAAGCATGGCCACTATGGAAACATTTTTCAGTAGTTTAGTATTTTGTTATCTCCAATTGTATTTGCATAAAAAGATTCAAGATGTACATACAGTTTGTTGCCATATTCCATATAGATTTTCATATGTTTTATAGCATGAAAATAAACACGAGATGAAAATAAATCTCATAGTAGAGTCTAATCTGTACCTTTTTGCTGCTGATTTAGATAAAATGTCCTTGTATTAATACATGTAACACTTGTTATTTGTATCAATATACTTCATGATTTGTAAAACTGTACTAACTGAAATGTTAAAAATGTTCCATGTTACCAAACACTGTTAATTCATAAATTAATGGCCTACACTACATGACTCTTAAAACATAAGAACTTATCTACATTGTCTTTATTGTGTAAATTAAGTAACTTATCTGCAAGTTTTTGACACGTAAATGAAGTAGCTGACCAAGATGAAATCAAGGAAGAACTAATCCACACATGTTCTTCACATGTGAATCATGGAACTAACATGTTTTTAACACGTATATCATGGAACGTACCTGCATGTCAACTTCAGGAGGTCTGAGTGGTTTTATTCTAGAATCAGAGAGCAGTTTATTAGCATCTTGCCGGTAAGCAGGAATTACGTCTTGTTCTGTCCAGTTGTGTGTGTGAAGAAGTACTTTGGCCAGCGATGGCATCACCTTTTAGTTTAAGAAACAAAACAAGATTCACAAATTTGAAGTTCAAACAATATAATCACAGATTCATCTACACTCAATTGTAACAGTATCTGGACTAGGCTCATAATTCCATCTACTAATCTGAGCACCACTTCAACTGAAGTAATTAAATTACATCCATATAAAAATCTCCAATACTAAAAACTAAAGTATAATCATGCCTAAAAGTTAGTGTTTGCTGAAGGGTTTCATAACATTTACAAAAGCATAAGTAAAACTGAAACACAATTGTAAAACAAGATTTCTCAATCTCTTCTGAGACTTTCAAGATAGCAACAAACATAATCTGGGATCATAAAATGTATTTAATTTTCTATTACTCTGAAGACTTGTTTCTTAAATCCACAGAGTTTAACAAACGTGAATTAAAAGGTCCTTCTATGCCTCGATATTCCCTTGATTTTTTCACTACCATAGGTACATGTATATACACATATCCCTTCTAGAGAAATGATATAACAGTTTGGAATTTTATACCACCATGAAGAAAAGGTATTTCATTTCAAACTTCCTAAAGTTTACCTGTTTCAAGTTTCAAATAAGTAATGAAATATTAAACCACATCTTTTGTTTTTTATTGTGTATCTAAAAATAAGCCTGAAAGTAAAAGAGATAAACAGTTTTGACAATAAAGCTTTTACGCATGTCAATAAATCCATCTGAAACATTTTCTATAAATCCTTATCTCTTCTTTAAACTTAATTTGTGTACAACAGACTTAAGGTTTAGAGTTAAAATACAAAAAAAGAACAAATTTCCATTGCATGCCTTAAGTTTCTGTATGACATATATGCAACTATAGATATAGTTTATACCTGGTTTAATACAACGTGTTCAAAAGTTGACAGATGTCACACAAAAATCAAACATTTCAAATACTACATAATCACTTGTTCAATCATTTCTAATACCAAAAGGATCAATGTGTAAAAACCACATTGCACTTCCTGGGTCACATTATTGCTATTGAAGTTGTAACTATAAATTTGAAATTCTTATATTGTATATTTATAAAAAAAAGTGTTTAAGATATTTA
>NW_013669567.1:46350-49882 GCF_000517525.1 Limulus polyphemus | reverse complement strand
GGGAGACAAACTACAGCAGTGACTTGTGGGAGACAAACTACAGCAGTGACTTGTGGGAGAGAAATGATAGCAGTGACTTGTGGGAGACAAACGATAGTAGTGATTGTGGGAGACAAACGATAGCAGTGACTTGTGGTAGACAAATGACAGCAGTGACTTGTGGTAGACAAACGACAGCAGTGACTTGTGGTAGACAAACGATAGGTCTGAAATGCTATTTTTACACAACTCTGATCTGAACTCTTAAACGGATGAACGAAGAGGAATTTGAATAAAAACATATACAGTTTAAGTCATTTTTTAACAGAAGTGTTACAGATGAGTTTTGTTGTTTACAGACATCTATTCGAAAACCAAACATTCTGACAAACCAATATTAACTATTAAGCAAGGTAATAAGGTTTCCACTTATTACTATTCTTGATCATTTCAACTATTCAAGTCTTATGTTGAATAACAAGTTGAATATAATCCATTAATAAACCCAGCAATTAATCGATTATCAAATTTCACTAATCACTCAGCTTTTTCTAGAATCTCCGGTAAATTTGGCTTGTGAGTCTCTACCAACTTATAAAAATCATTGCATATTACCTAGTGAATGGTATTAGGAGATATCCTCACCTTCATTGCCTTGGTTTTTTTTTAGTCAGGGGGGGTCTCTTTTGTAACCCCAATCTTCCTTTTGTGTATAATGGCACTGCTACAAATTAAGTTATGATACAATTTCAGAGCTCGCTACTGTCCAAAATGCTCTATCAAGGGAATTTCTTCATTTCCATAGAGGACACTAAAGTCTATCTGTTTGTTTTAAATATCATAATATTTAGCTCTAAATACTAATTTTTAATCGTAATTTCACTTGATTAGTATACATGTCACTAAACTATGTGTTTGCTGCTCATTGTTAATCAGTTATTTTGCCCAAATCTATCACTATATAATCAGTTATTTAGCCCAGCTCTATCACTTTATAATCAGTTATTTTGCCCAGCTCTATCACTTTATAATCAGTTATTTTGCCCAGCTCTATCACTTTATAATCAGTTATTTTGCCCAGCTCTATCACTTTATAACTTTGATTTACTAGATGTTTTGCCACGGATGACATGTTTAACATCTATATTTGATTCATGGTGAATTCTTCACCAATCAGCAGTAGAATACCCCTTAGATAGGTTGAAGGAATATGTCGACAGTTTTCCAATCATTACTCTTTGATTATCCCAACAATCAATTGAAATAATGATTACATCAACTGTAACACAAATAATCAACAACAAAAAATTAGTGTTTCTGATTATTACTTTTTAGATTATTCCAACAATTTGTTAATCAAAATTATAATTATATCAAGTGTCACAAAAATAATCAACTTACCAAAATTAGGGTTTCTTTTTATCACTATTTTCTATTATTCCAACCATATAAGTCATCAAAATATTGCCACCACACTTTCTTACCCTGTCTTTGATATGTAAAAGTTACTAAGGCTATCTGCCACTGTCACAAATTGTGTATTGCTGACAAAATGGAAGGTAACTTATGGCAGCACCTGTTTGGGGGTGAACATACTATGGTTTGAGAAACAGCGTACTAATCAAGTTAATGGGCCATTGATTAATTGATTAGGAAGTATTACATTTTAAATGGCCATTGATTAATTGATTAGGAAGTATTACATTTTAAATGGCCATTGATTAATTGATTAGGAAGTATTACATTTTAAATGGCCATTGATTAATTGATTAGGAAGTATTACATTTTAAATGACCATTGATTAATTGATTAGGAAGTATTACATTTTAAATGGCCATTGATTGATTTATTAGGAAGTATTACATTTTAAATGGCCATTGATTGATTGATTAGAAAGTATTACATTTTAAATGGCCATTGATTAATTGATTAGGGAGTATTACATTTTAAATGGCCATTGATTAACCGATTAGGAAGTATTACATTTTAAATGGTCATTGATTAACTGATTAGGAAGTATTACATTTGAAATGGCCATTGATTAACTGATTAGGAAGTATTACAGTTGCTCCACTTTAAAAAGTTACATTAACCATGGTACATTTACAGCTGCTATAATATTTAATTTGCTTTCCAAAATGTACACTTGATAGATACTGACACCAAGTTAAAGGAAAAATTACATTAAAATAAGCAAGACATATGATCTTAATGTCTACTGTTTTATATATATACACACACACACACATATACTATATGTGTGTATTTTTTATTTTTACTTAATCCTACACAATTGGTTTCCACTGCATTCATTCATACAGCATTTCTTCCAACAGGTTACAAGATGATGCGATATTACAGTGTGTCTAACATCAACTGGGAAGTTGGCAAATGATATGGAATTCGAGTAAGTGCAATGTAATGCATCTGGGTTATAAGTGGATCACACGTGGCAACCCACCCCCAAGACAGCTTGATTGACGAAAAGGATCTGACATAATGGTGGATAAATCACTCAAGTCATCGATCCAGTCACACACATTTATTATAAGGCAATCATCTCTCTATGAAAATCACTAGTTAGGTCTCGACTGAAACAGTGCATACAGTTTTTGTTCTTTACCTAAGAAAGGACAGCGACTTATTGGTAATGGTTCAGAGGACAGCTACATGGATGATCTTGGGGATGGAAGGGTATTTTATGGGATAGGTTAAGATCACTTAACATATTTCATTTTTGAGAAAAGAAGCATATGAGGTGTCCTTAATAAGTTTACAAGATTGTTTGGAGGACTCATAGGCTTATGATTTCAGAAGTTCTACACTTAGAAAGAGTATAATACATCCAACATATCACATTATAATGCAAATATTGGTTAACGGCTAAAATGCTATCACTTTAAATTTAGGATACAGAAATTTTTGTACCAAAGTAAAGACCACTAATCACTGTTAGGGTTAAAATTTACTAGTTGATGCAGACTTTAACAGAAGTAATGAAATTACAAAATATTTAAGATATCAAAAGGAATTTAGTGTAAGCCACGTTAACAGTAGCCACATTGTGTTCACTAAATTGTAAATAACAACATGTGGAATCTTACTAAAACATCTCAGTTAGGACAGAGCTGAAAAAGTTAATAATTTATTTGTAGAACAAAACAGAGAGAGAGAGAGAAATAACTACTTTTAATCCTTAGACACTTTTGTATATAGAACTGTTCATGACTGTGTTTATATTTACATTCCTGCTGTAAAATGTCTTTGTCAACAGACAAATCACATGAAAACACAATGGTTAAACTTGCAACACATTACCTAATAGCAATAAATTAATACCTACACTTAGAAAAACAATATTTTTATCAATACTATCAATAAGAAGCACTTTATGTTAGCATAATTTGCTAGGTTGCTGCAAAACAGTACAGTTTTAAAGATAAATAGAAATGAAACAGCCACAGCTACACATTAATAACAATTCTAATGAAACAGTCACAGTTAAACCTTGATAACAGTTGTAATGAAACAGTGACAGTTAAACCTCAATAAC
>NW_013669567.1:44471-45722 GCF_000517525.1 Limulus polyphemus | reverse complement strand
GCAGCTGTAATGAAACAGTGACAGCTAAACCTCAGTAACCAACAGCTGTAATGAAACAGTGACAGCTAAACCTCAATAACAACAGCTGTAATGAAACTGTCATAGCTAAACCCCATTAACAACAGCTGTAATGAAACTGTCACAGCTAAACTCCATTAACAACAGCTGTAATGAACTAGTGACAACTAAACCTCAATACAAAAATGTGTAATGAAACAGTAACAACTAAACCTTAATAACAACACTGTAATTAAATAGTGACAACTAAGCCTCAATAACAACAATGTAATGAAACCATATCCAGCTATATCCTTGGAAAGCAACTGCACTTCGAACTACTTGTATCTATAACTATTTTTAATAACAGAATTAAAAGTGCTACAAAACGTTAATCTGCTTCCATTACAGTATAAAACAAAACTGTTACCTGTAAGCTAGCACATAAAGCTTCGACACATTCGTTCAGCAAACGTTCCACATCCTGTATGCTTAAACATTCAAATTCAAAGTATTCTGGGTCATTCTGTCGTGGATCCGTTTGATATATTTCATTATCATCAAGGGTATTGTAGTAATCATCATAGCAATCGTCCTCACTCTCTTCTTCTATCTCAACATCTGAATCAGACATCTGGAATCATAATACAGCTGTGATGTATCTAATTGTAGATAATGGCATATTAAAACAGAAAATTTCAAACTTAAGCTCCATTAATTTCCACACTATTCTTTAACAAGTCTTGAGAGACAGAAAGCTGTCTTCCACCCATATAAACTTTCTTAGAGTTTACATGTAAATCATCTGTGAATAGCTTCTTCACACTCACATCTACCAAAATGTGACAGCTTTTGGGGACAACTCTTCTCAGAAATAAATGGACAAATTCTTACAAGTGCTACACTAGGTTCTATTTAGTTACAAAAGAATAAATTTCAAATATAGTTATGCACTTTGAGGAAACCTAGCAAGAAAATAAAGTACTACACTGGTCAGTGAAAAAGATCAAAACTTTCGTAACATAGATTTAAATAAAAAAAGAGAAAAACTGTCATGTTAACCCAAGATTCTGAACAAAAACGGACTAAATAGGAAAGTAAGTAAATCTTCTCTAGCAAAGTGCTCAAGATGCATGAAGTTCTCACAGATAAAACAAATTTAAAATAAAGATGGCATGAAAATCTCACAGATAAACCAACTTTAAAATAAAGATGGCATAAAGATCTCACAGATAAACCAACTTTAAAATAAAG